>NW_019385800.1:90464-95982 GCF_000671375.1 Centruroides sculpturatus
TTTCTTACGAATCCTTCCAATCACAACCCGACACGTGTCAAGTTTACGGACTACGGCTGTTTGAAAGATTTTCTTCCATAAAATTAATCGATTCTAGACTAATCCGACACAACATTTCCGAAATACGTATATATGTTTTGGAAATAATCCGTATAAACTACGCTATAAACAAAAAATTGTAGGATTACTTACCGAGTGTCACCATTCGACATCGCCATTGCTCAAGCTTGTTTTCGTCGCAGAACAGCTCAGCAAAGCGCGGCCGATTTCTAATAACTTATTTTTCTGCGAATAGTTCCTTGAACTTCGGAGACATCATTAATATAAATAATTTTAATCGCCGTAGAATAAGAAATGTTTCTTTTACAAGAAATGTATAAAATTACAGTACTGTATTAGACTTACACTACCTAATTTACATACTCTACAGACGATAGTTAGCGTAAAAATCTCCGTAGCGTGGCGCTACGGACGGCGGAAAAGTAGTTCGGTTGCCCTATGACGTTTAACGTAATTATAGGGGTTTTTTACTGTTTTTTACGGATACCATCACAATTTTTTCGCAGTTTTATAGGAATCGTAATTATTGGGACCGTAAGTATAGGGGGGTCGACTGTACTGATTTGTCTCGTTCACTTTATGTAAATTACGGTTTGACCTTTAAGTGATTTAGTTTAATTCTTACGTGATCACCAGATGTCTATCAGACGCCTGGTGGCAGTTTTTTCAGCAGCATTTTTTCGAAATTTTTCAAAAAATTTAAAAAAATCCAATTTTTTGATTTTTACGAGTTGCAATAATTCAATAAATAACGTTTTTGGTTCGTGCCGCGTTTACTCGCAAGAATAAGTTGAGAAAGTGCCGGAATCTCACAGACTCCGGGCGATCTTTCGGGTAAGAAAAATTCGGCTTAAAAATACGCTCGAGATAATCGCTATCGTTGATCGCGACCATCGCGATCGTCTTTTTCGCTGTCAATACTTTTCTTTTAATAATTTCTTATATTTGAAGAAATAAACCGATTTTAACCCGTTTTTGAAGCGAGATATCGCAATTTATTATTACACTCAGCTGAATCTTATTATACTCTGCGAGAAATCGCGTTGTGTCTTGCGAGAAATAGCAGTGACAAAAATTTTCAAAATTAATTACGTTAATACAAATTGCGCTAATTGCACAATTTTTGTTTCTTGTGTAACAATTTTATTTAGGTATTGTCGCAAATGCATTTTTTGATGAAATTTCCAGAATATTTTAATTTATAAATAAAAGATTTTGCGCATTTGACATCAAGTCATAAATAGCCAAATTTTTGATGGTCCACCCATTATGTTGTTTATTTCTTCATTTCATGCATGGAAAACATTAGTTTAGATGTAAACTTTGTTGATAGTTTATATCTAAACTATCAACAAAGAAGTTTTGATGGTTAATATTTTATGCGATATCCATTTTTATATTAGGTGCTCGATTTAAGCTTAACACACGACTATATCACATTAAAAATTAAAAATAAAATTAATGTATAAAGATCTTTTAAGATCTTTATATATTAATTTAAAAAAAACTATCTGTTAAATCTTAAAAAGTGCGTTTTTATGAGTAAAATGAAGTAAAAACTTTGTCAATTAGTCGATTTACAACTCAGAAAGAAGTGTTTGAAGTGAATCATAAAACAATTAACGTTTATTGACTTTTGCGGTAGGGGGTAAGGCAGAGTCTGTTGAGAAATTTTCTTGCAGTAGTGCGAAACTTCTACTTACTTCACTTTAAAGTGTTATATTTCTTTTCCTTACAAACAAACCCGATGGCAATCTGTAAAACAGGAGATAAATTATGGCGAGTTGTAAATTGATATGTTTATTTTTTGCGTTTTTCGTATCAAATTACATTAAAATCAATGCAAATAAAGCATTTGTGTCGATTTAAATATATTTTACACTGTTTAAAAGTAAAGACAATAAAGAAAAAAAAAGATGTAATAATTATTTTTGAAGGAAAACCAATAATATTACGATGTTATGAAAAAAAATAAATTTTGTGAAAAGCTATGGCTATGTGACCAAAGTGCAGTCAATCAACAAATTTTGCAATCGAGGAAGGGTTAAGGTTAAATATTAAAACATTTAATGATCATCTTAACAATTTTAGTAAAATTTTCTATTATTAATTAATTATGAAAAACGAATACTCATGAAATTTTGTTTCTTGATATAAGAGTTCTAATAAATGTTACTTTTTCATTTTCAGAATAACCAAAGCTTATACTGGAATGAAGGAAAATTGTTTAAAATTATCAAATTGTTGTGATTTCATTGATTAATTAAATAAAATGGTTTAGATATTTTGCAATGAGACTGTTTTTAATTTGTTTGTTTTTTAATTTCATGAATATTTGCCAACAAATGTGAAAACTCAAATAAAATTGCAATTTATGATTGAAAGTTCTGGAAAGACACATACAAATTTTTATATCACAAAAAAATGCAAGTCATAAAGAATATTTATATTTCGTTCATATAAACTAAATACAAACAACAAATACACATTAACACGAATGTATTAGTAAAAGTGTGAATTAAACGGTTATTTGATATTTACTATATAATTTTTATCAAATTAAACCGAATATTAAATTAATTATAATATATTGTAAGATTGTTTGTTACATTCTATTATTTTGTCTAAAATAATACAACTGTTTCGAACTGGGAGTCAAATGGCACAGCAGTAAAGGCGTTATAGTTTGGTCTAGCGTCCATTTGAAGTCACTTTAAGGTGTGTTTCAAATTTATACAGACATAAGTTAAAGTGAAATCTAAATTTGCTGCATTAAGTGACAAATGTTTTATTAAAAATAATATGGATTTACATGTTTCCAAACTGCAAAATAAGAATTTTAATCGAACATTAACATGTTGTCACTGCGAATAATTTTTGTTTGTAGAAAAGGGCTGGCAGAATTACAATTTAATAAAAAGTAAAACATCTGGATACGAGTCCAATTTTTCTTGCCATGTCTAATCACCAAGAACAACTATTTCCATTGCAGAGACAACCTTTCTTTAGAGGCTATGCCCCTGCACAAATATGTAAAACAGGTTCCTGGCGATTATACATGGCAAAAAAAATTGGACTCGTACTCGTATCCAGATATTTTACTTTTTATTAAATTGTAATTGTGCCAGCCCTTTTCTACAAACAAATATTATATTTTTAATTGTGTTGGGATTGTCACCTGTAAACATTTGAAACTGTTTTACATATTTGTGCAGAGGCATAGCCTCTAAAGAAAGGTTGTCTCTGCAATAGAAATAGTTGTTCCTGGTGATTGGACATGGCAATAAAAATTGGATTCGTATCCAGATGTTTTACTTTTATTAAACTGAAGATAATATTTTTGAAAATTTTATACAAAAAAACTGTTACATATTTTCCTGGACAGTAACTCATTTGATGACTTAAATAGAATATTGTTAAGTTTCAAGCATTTAAATATGCAAATTAGCTTACATATGTAATTGTAATGCAAATTGTTTATGTTGTTTAAAGTTCTAAAATGGATATAACAAAGAATTTATCTGATTATGAAAAAACGGCAGATTGATGTCTATAAATCACAATGCAAGTGAATAAGAGAAATTGCAGCATATATAAATCGTCCAAAATCAACTGTTGGTGATTATTTATCAAAAAGACGTACCAAAATTCAAGACATGTCCAAAACCCAAGCTTACACCTCGACATTGCAGACAAATCATCAAGGTTTGATCTACGTAACACACATCAGTAAAAAGAATAAAGCAAGAATTAGACTTTCCTTGTAGCAGCACAACAGTGTGGAGAGTTTTAAATAATTCTCCAATGTTAAAATTCAGAGAAAAAGCTGTAATGCCACCACTTTCATTAAAGCACAAAAGTGAAAGACTTGATTGGCACAAAAACACATGACATGGTCCAAAGAATAGATTGAAGTTTTGTTCAGTAACGAAAAAAAATTCAACTTAGATAGTCCAGACAGTTGGAAGTATTATTGGCGCGATTTAAGAATCGAAAAAAAAAAATTTTCAAAATGCCAAATGGGTGAGGGATCAATAATGGTGTGTGGTGCGTTTGGATTCAATAGAACCACAGATTTAGCATTTATAACTGAAATAATGAATTCAGGGAAATATCAAGTTATGCTTGAAGATCATTTATTGAAAGCTGGACCAAATTGGATCTTTCAACAAACAATGCCCCTGTGCATGTCTCTAAATCAACAAGAATGTGGTTTAAACGTAAAAATATTAATCTGATGATATGGCCTGCTAGAAGCCCTGACCTGAATCTGATGGAGAATCTTTGGGGGATGATGGTTCATACAGTTTACGCCAATGGAAAGCAGTTTTCCACAATTCATTAATTTGAAGGGAGCAATTTCAAATGCTTGGGATAAACTTAAAATTGAATTCCTTCAAAATCTAATTGAAATCATGACTAATTGAGTATTTAATGTAATTAAATTAAATGGTGGTTACATTGGTCATTAAATTGTAAGAAAACTTTGCAATTTAAAAACTGTCTAGCTAAATATGTAACAGTTTTTTTTTCTACAAAATTTTCAAAAATATTATTTTTAGTAACAAAATACGTAAAATTCGGTAGTTAAGGCCACTTTTGACAAATTTTTTTTTTCAATTTTTGGAATGTTTTTTAGGTACCCAAATTTTTTCAAAATTTTTTGTCTTCGCGAAAAAATTTTTTCGCGATTTTAATGTGCCTTTGATAAGGCTCGATAAAGGCTTAATTGTTTTTAATGGGAGTTTTTTATCAAATTTATTTCATGGTTCCTAATGTGAATACGGGGGCGTAAGGCTCCCGTTCAATTGTCAGGATGATAATGTCAGGCGAGTGTAAAGAGAGGTGATTGGGGTCGACGATAAGGTGAAGGGCGAGATCGAGTAAAAGAGTCTACCATTATTTTAACAAATATAAAATAACAATTTATTAAGAATAGGCAAAATGACAAAAACTACACAAAGCTCTATACCGACCTAAAGTTTCTATACGACAGAGAGTGTTTCACAGTGCTTTCATACCTCTTATAGCCGTCCACTTTGACGATTCTGAACGTGGATGCCTTTAAAATATCGATCCAAGGAATAATCCACAAATACGGCACAAATTATATAAAATCGCGACTTAAGCGCTCATTTAATTCGAGGTTCATTAGAGATCGGAATTCGGCTGGTTCGGAAGATCGGCGCGATATTGTTAATCCTGCGTTCGGTAATAGACTCCCCTGAGAGGGGGTAAGAACGGCCTTTTATCCGTTTTAGTGGGGAATTTCCACCACGTGATCGGATGTACATAGGGTAAAGGTTATAGATGTTCCAGGGATCTATAACAAATGACGACATTTAGATGCTAACTATCAACCTTTTTGCAAGATGAGATGCAAGTTCTGCAGAGAACAATGGATGTTGCTACTTAAGACCGGAAAGTTTACACAATCCCGGGCAAGATCGTTTTTTCT
>NW_019385800.1:96617-99411 GCF_000671375.1 Centruroides sculpturatus
CCTTAAAAAATAAATCAAAATCAGAAATAACTTTTTTAAACTGATTAAATGAAAAACAGGGAACCCCAAAGGTCTCCTCACGTAATTTTGACAAAAAAGTACAAACAGCGATAATATGAAACGCATCCAATGGCGAGTCAGCCACACCACATACGCAACTGTCTCTTCTGTAATTACATAAAAAACTTAATGAATTACACCTTATTTGCATTAATACAGCCATAACATTAGATGAAAAATTACTATTATAAATAAAACAATCAAAAAAGGGTTTGTTCAGACTCTTATACCACTCACAGTAAGAACTTAATAATATACCATGATTCAACTTCGAAATATAATTATCAAAATTATTTAACTTTAATAAATAAACACTATTAACATCTTGTAACAAATTATCAAAATTGATTCCGTTCCTTGCACAATTAGCCAACCAATACTTCGACCAAGGTAACTCAGCTTGTTTCAAAATAAAACTCAAACAAATTTTACTAAGACGTTTATCATTTAAACTCAACGTTCTAAAAATCCAATTAACATATCTGTTCAAGATCAAACAAGATAAAGGAATCAATGAACACTCCATAGACACTAAATAACCAGGAGTGCACCTTGGAAGCCCATACATTCTCTTAATAAAAGTAACTAATACTGTATTCAAGCTTTCCGCCTGAAAACCCCACACCTCGGAAGCATAAAGAAGAGATGAACCCACCACAGCATTAAATAACCTTAACCGATCCTTCAAATTACACAACTTTGCAGACTGACACATTTGAATAACTTTGTCCATTTTTATCTCTGCATTAACTTTACAGGACCTCACATGGGTATTAAAATAACCATTACTTTTAAAAATTACACCTAAATACTTATATTGTGATACAACCGAAATTGGAGCATTTCGAAACCACCACTTATCAGCCTTAGAAACCTTACCACCATTTCGAAAGACCACAATTTTAGATTTTGCAAGATTCAATTGTAAACTATTATCCTTTAAATATTTATCCAAAAGGTCAATCGACCTCTGCAATGACCTCGGAGAATCCGCCACAATTACCACGTCATCCGCATACGCTAATATCTTAACAGAAACACCACCAACAACTATACCATCTCCACCGGAGTCATCAATACAATTCAATAAATCATTTAAGAATAAACTAAAAAGAATAGGGCTTAGAATGCAACCCTGTTTAACACCCTTATCAGAAAAGAAAGGTTGAGAACAATAATTCCTCCATTTAATCCTAACATTCGAGCCACTATATAACTCTGCCAATAAGGATACAAACTTAAAACTTAAACCAAACTTTAATAATTTCCTCCATAATAAATTCCTATCAACAGAGTCAAATGCTGATGCTAAATCTATAAAAAAAGCATAGACCTTACGCCGTTTCCTACTTAATGTCTTAGCAATTACAGTATACAGAATAAAAATATTATCAACAGTCGAGTAGCCTGCACGAAAACCAGCCTGACTCTCTGAGAGAATATCTCTCATACTCAACCAACTTATTAACCTGTAATACAAAACTCTACAAAAAATCTTAGAAACACAACACAACAACGAGATACCTCTATAGTTTGTAAGTACTGACCTTAAACCACCTTTAGGCACCGGAACCAATAAAGAACTCTTCCATTCATCCGGAATAACACCCGTTTTCAAAATCTTATTAAAATTATTTAACAAACAAAAGAAAGCACTATCAATTTTCCAAAATTCAGTAGGAATACCATCTATTCCCGGAGCGCCACCAACATTCGACCTACTTAAAACGATTCTTAGTTCCTCCTCCGAAATATAAGAATTCAATATTTTGTTCGACCAAGTCACGCAATCATTAAAAACCACTGAATCAACATTATATGGACTCTCAGAGCCGTAAAGGAAGAAGAAATAACTAAACCAATCAAGTAAACTGATATTTACCTTAACACAACTTCCTCTTGCTTTACATAAATTCCAAAATAATCTATTATTTTTATAAAAGTTTTTAACATTTTGTAACCTATTACAAAATTCCTTCTTCTTTGCTAAACATAATTTCTTTACCAAACTACGGTACAATACAAAAACTTTCCTCTGAACCGCTAAACCGTTTTTCTTAAACTCTAACCAAGCTCTATTTCTAGCTCTAATCATTAATCGACAATCCAAATCAAACCAATCATCAATTCCAACCATAGTCTTTTTCTTTTGAGTCAATCCTTTCACTTTGGCAAAATCCAGTATCACCTTACTGAGCTCCAATAGAGATAAATTAGGGGTCTGCTCCAAGCAGCACCTCAAATCAGCAGACAACGATTCCAGCTGATCACTGTCCCAGAAAATCCTCTGATAACAAGTGCCAGAATCACCTGAGTAAACTGTAGCACGATCTTCCAAATAAAGGACTATTGGGCAGTGATCAGACAAAAAACAACTCTCTATTCTAAAACTTTTAATACAATTCCACACAGCAGGAGCAACAATTCCCAAATCAATTACCGAGGATCCTCGGTTAGAAACAAAAGTAAACTCTCCCGCTTCATCACCAGCAGCTCTACCATTTAGAATTATTAAATCATTATCCGCACAATACTCAAGAACTTTCCATCCTCTCACATTAATATTTACATCCTTGGAGGCTCTATTTCTCTTATTAACAGTAATACCTCTACTATCACATATACTTGTCGAAATTATATTATGGTCACCAATCCGTGCATTAAAATCACCCAACAAAATCCAATTAGAGTCATCGATCTCAAACCGGGACAATACATCAAAAATTTCTTGCCA
>NW_019385800.1:99847-149398 GCF_000671375.1 Centruroides sculpturatus
AATATTATCAACAGTCGAGTAGCCTGCACGAAAACCAGCCTGACTCTCTGAGAGAATATCTCTCATACTCAACCAACTTATTAACCTGTAATACAAAACTCTACAAAAAATCTTAGAAACACAACACAACAACGAGATACCTCTATAGTTTGTAAGTACTGACCTTAAACCACCTTTAGGCACCGGAACCAATAAAGAACTCTTCCATTCATCCGGAATAACACCAGTTTTCAAAACCTTATTAAAATTATCTAATAAACAAAAGAAAGCACTATCAATTTTCCAAAATTCAGTAGGAATACCATCTATTCCCGGAGCACCACCAACATTCGACCTACTTAAAACGATTCTTAGTTCTTCCTCCGAAATATAAGAATCCAATATTTCGTTCGACCAAGTCACGCAATCATTAAAAACCACTAAATCAACATTATATGGACTCTCAGAGCCATAAAGGGAGAAGAAATAACTAAACCAATCAAGTAAACTGATATTTACCTTAACACAACTTCCTCTTGCTTTACATAAATTCCAAAATAATCTATTATTTTTATAAAAGTTTTTAACATTTTGTAACCTATTACAAAATTCCTTCTTCTTTGCTAAACATAATTTCTTTACCAAACTACGGTACAATACAAAAACTTTCCTCTGAACCGCTAAACCGTTTTTCTTAAACTCTAACCAAGCTCTATTTCTAGCTCTAATCATTAATCGACAATCCAAATCAAACCAATCATCAATTCCAACCATAGTCTTTTTCTTTTGAGTCAATCCTTTCACTTTGGCAAAATCCAGTATCACCTTACTGAGCTCCAATAGAGATAAATTAGGGGTCTGCTCCAAGCAGCACCTCAAATCAGCAGACAACGATTCCAGCTGATCACTGTCCCAGAAAATCCTCTGATAACAAGTGCCAGAATCACCTGAGTAAACTGTAGCACGATCTTCCAAATAAAGGACTATTGGGCAGTGATCAGACAAAAAACAACTCTCTATTCTAAAACTTTTAATACAATTCCACACAGCAGGAGCAACAATTCCCAAATCAATTACCGAGGATCCTCGGTTAGAAACAAAAGTAAACTCTCCCGCTTCATCACCAGCAGCTCTACCATTTAGTATTATTAAATCATTATCCGCACAATACTCAAGAACTTTCCATCCTCTCACATTAATATTTGCATCCTTGGAAACTCTATTTCTCTTATTAACAGTAATACCTCTACTATCACATATACTTGTCGAAATTATATTATGGTCACCAATCCGTGCCTTAAAATCACCCAAATTTTTTCCCCAAAATTTTTTCCCCAATCGATATCAAAGCCATTTGTGTCTGTTAAGACTTTGTTTCAGTTCATCATGTCAGGTAGTTTGAGTTTCTTTCTATTTCTAAATAACAGCTAGTACGGAATTTCCCAAGATCCCCTTGAGTTAGATTCAATACAGAAATCTCTCCATGCTTAGGTTCTAGTTGCGTTAATATTTTTCTTGTTGTTCTTGAGTAACTTTTACTTGTATTTGTTGTTTATTCTCCTCATTTGTTGTTCTTTGATATTTATTTCTTATTTTATTTATCTCTGCTCTCCCCACTTTGCACTGGTTGATTCTTCGCTCTTCTGACTTTTCGTAGAATTCCTTGTAGTTGCTCTATGCATGAGAATATGCATGTCACCTTTTTTGAAAATCTTACGTTTTTCGGATTTTATGTTTGACTTATATGATACCATTACAAGGTCCATAATTCTGATTAAAGAATCGTTAGCTTCGTTAAGTACAGTGATACCCCGAACTTACGCAGATAGGTGGGACCGAGCGATAACCGCGTAAGTCGAATTCGCGTAAGTCGGGGTATAATTTCCCAATTTGTATAAAATCCAAGTGGGATGTATGTAAGCTAATAAATGTTCTCTTTAATCTTATCTCGTCTTTCGATTCGTTCATGGTTACAAGAAATCACCACATAGAGTTTCTCAAGTCTCCGTAGATATAACAAACACAGAAAAAATAACACAAAATAATAGCTAAAGACACATAGCTAAAATAAATTTTAGCTATGTGTCGATTCCGCGCGACACGTCCGAACATGTAAGCTGAACAATAGTGTGGGGAGTGAGTAATCAAGAGCTGCGTGGCGCTCAAACAAAAGACGAATTGACGAGATTTGAAAATCGCGTAACTCCGGGTTCGCGTAAGTGAGGGGTAGCGTAAGTCGAAGTATTACTGTATAGTATTTTATAGCGGAGTAATAACTACTTGAAATTCCGTGTCCGTGGCCATTACGATAACTTAACACCTCACCAATCGGTCTGTACCAATCTAGAATACAAACAGAGCTCGAAAATTAGTAGTTCAGTATAGCTCGCAACACAGACCACGGACCAAGATAATCGTAGATACTAACCAAGATACAAAATCGATACAGCACCGCTAGACTGAACCGCCGACACGATACACAGAAGCGTCGAGCTGTTGTGATTACAAACCAGTGCGATGGCTTTGAATTGTCGGTTATGTGAGAAAAAAATGCATTTGTTAACCTGCCGATGAAAACCGTTAAAAACTTAATAAAAATCGGCCAGGCCTCCAAACTATAGCGTAGATATAGCAGATTTAGATGTATGTCGCCCTAAACAGCCAGCCCGCAGAGCGCAGAAAAAAGCCAGCCTGAAGCCCACGAAACACAAAAATCCCGATCGCCATGGAAGGACGGAAATTAATCCGATTAATAAAATTAATTTATATATATATATATATGTTATTGTCTTTAAGCCAGTTCTGGGTTTTTCTAATATACGACCATATAGGATCTCTATCTCTTTTACGTTCACCATGCTTGAATGGCAGCGTTCAGAGCGTTAATCGCAAGAACTTATTCGCATTGTAGCAATACAAAAGATAGAATGGATGAACTGAATTATATATATAATTTAGCCAGAAAGCACGGGATTAATGTTAATGCTATTATCAGCAAGAGCATAAAGCGCCATAAGAAGAGAAGTTTACCTAATAATGAAGGAATTATAACGATGGATTATAACGCATCGCTGACTAATATCTTTCGACGCATCGGAAAAGCCAAGAACAAAAGAATCCTATATAAAAGAACCCCCACCACTTACCAACTATTACGATCTGATAAGGATGAAGTGGACAGAAACACACTACCCGGTGTTTATAAAATCCCAGTTACGGACTCACGGCGACGTNAAGTAATAACTACTTGAAATTCCGTGTCCGTGGCCATTACGTTAACTTAACACCTCACCAATCGGTCTGTACCAATCTAGAATACAAACAGAGCTCGAAAATTAGTAGTTCAGTATGGCTCGCAACACAGACCACGGACCAAGATAATCGTAGATACTAACCACGATACAAAATCGATACAGCACCGCTAGACTGAACCGCCGACACGATACAGAGAAGCGTCGAGCTGTCGTGATTACAAACCAGTGCGACGGCCTTTGAATTAATGTCGGTTATGTGAGAAAATGCATTTGTTAACCTGCCGATGAAAACCGTTAAAAACTTAATAAAAATCGGCCAGGCCTCCAAACTATAGCGTAGATATAGCAGATTTAGATGTATGTCGCCCTAAACAGCCAGCCCGCAGAGCGCAGAAAAAAGCCAGCCTGAAGCCCACGAAACACAAAAATCCCGATCGCCATGGAAGGACGGAAATTAATCCGATTAATAAAATTAATTTATATATATATATATATGTTATTGGTTTTANGAGTTCGCGTAAGTGAGGGGTAGCGTAAGTCGAAGTATTACTGTATAGTATTTTATAGCGGAGTAATAACTACTTGAAATTCCGTGTCCGTGGCCATTACGATAACTTAACACCTCACCAATCGGTCTGTACCAATCTAGAATACAAACAGAGCTCGAAAATTAGTAGTTCAGTATAGCTCGCAACACAGACCACGGACCAAGATAATCGTAGATACTAACCAAGATACAAAATCGATACAGCACCGCTAGACTGAACCGCCGACACGATACACAGAAGCGTCGAGCTGTTGTGATTACAAACCAGTGCGATGGCTTTGAATTGTCGGTTATGTGAGAAAACAAAGGCATTTGTTAACCTGCCGATGAAAACCGTTAAAAACTTAATAAAAATCGGCCAGGCCTCCAAACTATAGCGTAGATATAGCAGATTTGGATGTATGTCGCCCTAAACAGCCAGCCCGCAGAGCACAGAAAAAAGCCAGCCTGAAGCCCACGAAACGCAAAAATCCCGATCGCCATGGAAGGACGGAAATTAATCCGATTAATAAAATTAATTTATATATATATATATATATGTTATTGTCTTTAAGCCAGTTCTGGGTTTTTCTAATATACGACCATATAGGATCTCTATCTCTTTTACGTTCACCATGCTTGAATGGCAGCGTTCAGAGCGTTAATCGCAAGAACTTATTCGCATTGTAGCAATACAAAAGATAGAATGGATGAACTGAATTATATATATAATTTAGCCAGAAAGCACGGGATTAATGTTAATGCTATTATCAGCAAGAGCATAAAGCGCCATAAGAAGAGAAGTTTACCTAATAATGAAGGAATTATAACGATGGATTATAACGCATCGCTGACTAATATCTTTCGACGCATCGGAAAAGCCAAGAACAAAAGAATCCTATATAAAAGAACCCCCACCACTTACCAACTATTACGATCTGATAAGGATGAAGTGGACAGAAACACACTACCCGGTGTTTATAAAATCCCAGTTACGGACTCACGGCGACGTAGTAAATTAATGTATATAGGAGCCACAGGAATATGTATCAAGGACAGGTTAGCAGAACACCGAGGAAATATAAGAAAGGAACAACCGTGCACTGCGCTGGCCACAAACGTTTTAGTGGACCCGCAAGACGTCAAAGCCGAATGGGACCAAGCAAGATTACTGCAGGTAGTTCGAGATCGTAAACACCGGCATTACGCTGAAGCCTAGCAGATTTGTAAAGCAAACTATAAAGGCCTTGCAATCAACTTTCGAGAATCAACAAAAGTATCGGCAGGATGGTCCTCAAGCTTAATATAACGCCTTAATAATCGAAGAAAGCAGATACTATGCATCCTTATATCCTAAGCGATGTATTTATGCGCGATGATCGGAGGTGGTAACTCTCTGTACTTATGATTTTTAGATACAGTAGAACCTCGATTATCCGGACTAATTGGGGATGAAGGTAGTCCGGATAAGGAAAAATCCGGATAATGGAAACAAATACTTTGTCTTTTAATGATAATACAACACGTTTTATTTTCGATGACATATCGGTAATATTAAAAGTAAATACTGTATTTAAATCGTGATCAAATTTTCAAAAAACAAACGTTCGTATTGAATTTGGACTACTACTGACCAGCGCTAACAGACTACATATTAGTGCTGTGCGATGCATCGATGTGACATCGACATATCGATGTTTTTGTTCGTCGATGCATCGACCTTCCGATGTTTTTGAAACATCGATCCTGAATCGATGTTAGCAATATGTGAATTTTGATTCATCGATGTATGCAGTTCATTCTTTGTTCCTAGTGTTACCACCTGTTCGGTTTTCACTCGGACAGTCCGGGAATTTCGTAAAAATTGTGAAATTGCGATGAAACAAAGTTCTTGCAAATATGTTTACAAATTTACACTATTTTAACAGTGAACGAACTCACACTCATTGAAACTCATCCGCAACTCTGCCATGTTAGTCTGTTTACGCCGACTTGTGGCGCGCAACCTGTCGACTTTGAGGCCGNTTAATAAAATTAATTTATATATATATATATATATGTTATTGTCTTTAAGCCAGTTCTGGGTTTTTCTAATATACGACCATATAGGATCTCTATCTCTTTTACGTTCACCATGCTTGAATGGCAGCGTTCAGAGCGTTAATCGCAAGAGCTTATTCGCATTGTAGCAATACAAAAGATAGAATGGATGAACTGAATAATATATATAATTTAGCCAGAAAGTACGGGATTAATGTTAATGCTATTATCAGCAAGAGCATAAAGCGCCATGAGAAGAGAAGTTTACCTAATAATAAAGGAATTATAAAGATGGATTATAACGCATCGCTGACTAATATCTTTCGACGCATCGGAAAAGCCAAGAACAAAAGAATCCTATATAAAAGAACCCCACCACTTACCAACTATTACGATCTGATAAGGATGAAGTGGACAGAAACACACTACCCGGTGTTTATAAAATCCCAGTTACGGACTCACGGCGACGTAGTAAATTAATGTATATAGGAGCCACAGGAAGATGTATCAAGGACAGGTTAGCAGAACACCGAGGAAATATAAGAAAGGAACAACCGTGCACTGCGCTGGCCACAAACGTTTTAGTGGACCCGCAAGACGTCAAAGCCGAATGGGACCAAGCAAGATTACTGCAGGTAGTTCGAGATCGTAAACACCGGCATTACGCTGAAGCCTGGCAGATTTGTAAAGCAAACTATAAAGGCCTTGCAATCAACTTTCGAGAATCAACAAAAGTATCGGCAGCATGGTCCTCAAGCTTAATATAACGCCTTAATAATCGAAGAAAGCAGATACTATGCATCCTTATATCCTAAGCAATGTATTTATGCGCGATGATCGGAGGTGGTAACTCTCTGTACTTATGATTTTCAGATATTTATATAATCTTTAGGATTGGTTATACTTCCGTTGCAATATTAAAACTGACGTCATAAATTGCAACGGATTATAGGCTAGTTCAAAAACATTCGAAAAGCTTGTTCGTTTGAACTAAGCGTTCGATTTTACGGTTTTTATCTTTTATTTGCTTTTTTTTTCCTGAGAAAGGGCATTTAACATGACCGAAAACGTTAGAAATAATAAACTTTGGCTGCAAGATAAGGTGTATTAGTAAAGTTTGTTTTGTTAGTCATAACACAATTGGTGCCGTGACCAGGATTGTGAGATTCCATGAAGATCAAGAATTTTCCCACCTTAACTTGAACATTTCCGCTCATACCATTGCTTCCTCAAGTGAGATTTTGAATAATGAAACTAATTTTGCGTGGTTCAAAAGTTATGCTTTCATTGAGTTTATAATTATTTGTTTCTATTAGTAATTAGATTATATTTTTGGCTTTTCCTGGTCAACACATAAGAAGGTTAAACTCTAAAATTAATAGTATATTTCATGTTTGATTCATAACCAAACATTATACCTACCCGTTGATATGTTTATTACGAAAAGTCGAAGAAATCAAATGAGGAGAAGATGGGTGCATCATGGTTAGAAGTTTATATTTTGCACAGGATCAAATGAGTAAGAAAATTTTTAGCAGATCGACGAAAGCTAAGAACAATCAGACAAAATCATTCTCAAAATTTGCAGGGTAAAATTTGACACATTCCCCTTATTATGTATAGGCCTACATAACTACTGAGAAAGTAAAATGAGACAATATTCTATATATAGTCTATTTTTAATTCATTAGACATGTAATCTAACAACTAGTACTGTACATGCCTAATGAATTGAAAATAGACTATAGAATAATGTTTTATTTTACTTTCTCAGGTGTTATGAAGTCTATACATAATAAGGGGAACGTGTCAAATTTCACCCTCCAAGAAATGTTTAATTTATAATTGCGTTGGTCCAAAACGATTCAATAAATTGAATCAAAAGTTAGGAAGTCTATAGTACTCTTCGTTAATACTAAATGTTGTAAATTTTATACAAATAGATTCATTTGTCTTGTAGATAATAACTGTCAATGTGTGCACCTTAGCATTCTGAGCGTGGCTGGGCAGTGATCATGATATTTTTCTGTAAAGAAACAAATATCTTATGTTTCCAAAGCATGTTTATAAACTGAATATATTTTTTCCTTTTCATTTTCGTTGTTTTTACTTACTAGGCTGTTATATCACAGAAATTATATGGCGATTCGTGAAAAAATGACTCTCCGGACTTTTACATTTTCGGTATTAGGATTACTTGGAATATCGCAAAATGCAAAAACAGAATAATTTCTGTATGTATGGATGTTAGTATGTGTATGGGACAGGATATTGTTTACCTGTTTGAAGCTGACTTCATTACAACTGGTTTTTGTCAAAATTTTAGTGAGATATTGCAGGAAGGTTTCTCATTCAGAGTTTGATGCTATTAATGCAACAAGATATCCACAGTATGGAGATACTTACGTGGAAGCAGAAGCACATTCGAAGCTAGATACTGATATGATTATGAAAGGTATGGTAAACCAGTATGTGACGTAAGCTTTTTGTTAACCTTAGATATCAAAACTTTTTCGTTATTAGTGTAATTAAGATTAAGCTCCTTACTCAAATAATATATCTATGAAAAGTATTATTTTACGGAAATTCCAAAAGGAAAAGCCTTTTCAAACTAAAAGTGTAAATTATTTAGGATAATTTAATATATTGCTATTTGTACGTAGATTTACAATGACAATGTCGAGTAACACAGAAATATTGCTGTTGCCTATAGGCTAATGGAATTTTACACCAATAAATGTTTACAACCTACGAAAACTCTTTATACCTACAATAAATTTTTACGTTTTTATTAATAAAAATTTATTTAAAAATTTCATAATTAAATTAATGTATAAAAAAATATTATATCATGTAAACTATTGAATATTAATGAGAAATTTAAATGTTTTAAATTGACATAACTAGAAATGTGCTTAAAATCTTTACTGTTAATTTCTATTTTAAAATAAAATATAATGTGAATTTTAAAATACTAAAAGATACTACAGCGAAACAATTAATTTACAATAGGACAAACATTGTAAACTAATTGGAAAGATATTTTAAAATAACAAAAAGTAGTGCAAACTAATTTTCTGACGATGAAATGGCTTGAAAATTTAGCTAAAATTAAAAATTTCAATTATTTTGCCATTATTTGTTAAGGAGGAATGTAAAATGTTTGTTCACTTGACTACTTCTGCCTGTCCTACTTTATGAATTGTTTGCATTTAAATTCAATTATTTTTCGTTTATTCAGAAGCATTTTTCAAAAGTAAACATCAAATGAAGAAGGCTTATATGATAATTTTCGAGAACAAAAATATTAATTCAACTTAAATTGATTTTCATATTTGTTTATTATACGCTTTACGACAAACGAATAAAATAAAAAGTATATATAATATCTCGCTTTTATTACAGAATTGAACAATTTAGACTTTTAGAATTTTTCTAACGAAAAAATAAAGATATTTATATTCATTAGGGACGCATAGAGGCGGTATTTTGGGGAAATTTGTTCCAATTCTACAAGAAACTCGAAAGTCGGTCCTATATAATGTTTTCTATCTTATTTTTGAATTCATTTAATAATTGATTTTTTTTGCACGAGGATTCTGAAGACTTTTATTAACTTTTAGTCATATCTGATGTCCATTATGTCAGAGTAAATAGTTTGGAAACAATTTCTTTTTGTTACAGTATAATTGATAAATACAAGATTCGTAACGATAAATTTACAGTGAAACCTCCAAAAATGTGCTTTAATCGCAACTTGAAAAATGATATTTTATTGGGAAATGGTTGTTCTTGGAAGTTTGAATGTATTTAATTTATATATAAGAATTCTAAAGATTATTAGATATATTATAAAACGAATAAGTATTTATAACGAATCTTGGAGTGCCGTGTTCAAAAACAGGATGTTGTCACCTGAACAAACGAAATGTGGAATTCGTGTTGTTGACAAAGTACAGATTTCTACGCAAAAAAATTCAATTAATTTCTTCCTAAATTGCAGTTTCTAAAATACTTTTAAGTTTCATTTTTGAAAAACAATTTTAAATACTAAATTAAAAATTTAGGTGTATTTTCAAATACGTTATTTTACTTATGTAATAAACCTGGTAAAAATAATTATACAGGTGTTATTGCTATTATAATTTTCGTGTTAGCCGTTTGAAAAAAATCCTGAAAATCTCTCATGGACAGTTAATTAATTAATGAGGCGTAAACACGTATGTAACTACTATATTTCAGTGGTTTAGATACTAAACCTATGAGGGATGCAGGACTTATGAATTTTCTGTAGCTGTTTTTATACACATAAACAGTAAAATTGTGACGTTTTTCTTTCTAGTGAATGTGATTTCGCCCCTTCGAAAATGTTTAATACTTATCAATGTAAAGTTAATAGAATTTCGGATTTAAATTGTTACAGTAATAAATTTGAAGTATAAAATTTCAAGTAAAACTGTTAAATTTGTTTATTTTAAAAGTTGATTAAAACCTATTTAAAGTCTTTTATATATAAATAGTTTTTTGTTGATTACATCACATTTTCATATTTTCCTTATAAAAAACTGTTACCAGCGGCTTTGCCCGCGCAGATTTTGCAAGCAAACCCCATTTATATTTAGTATTTCAGCAACCATAGTAATTGTTATATAACACCTACTGCTGAGAATGATAGAAAATTGTCAAGAATCAAACGAACTATTTTCAATTTGATCAATTTTCTGGTACGTTTACAATCGTTCTATAATCGAACAAATGCAATAATAAATTCGAATTTAAAACAGTTCGAACATTTATAAAATCGAAATACACAAAAATATTCATAACAATGTCTGAAATGTTATTAATTTAATACACCTAAGTACTCGATGGAGACTAAAACCTCTACCTCTCACGCACGCGGGAGAATTTCGAAAAATCCCTTTTTAGTGTGCATTCGCATGGCATTCCACACTAAAACGCAGATAAAAACAAAAAATCGCATTTAAAATAGTACAGTAAAAACCGTTTTTCCGGTTAAGCCTCAATCCTCTCCCTCTCCTCCCTGGGGTGGAATTTTGAAAAATCCTTTCTTAATGTGCGTTTTTATGACTTACCCTTTCACTTCTTTAGGTTTAGTGGTTTGCTCTGGGCGATGATGAATCAATCAATCAGTGAGTCAGTCAGTGAGGACAAGTAATTTTATATATTTAGGTTATGAAACGAATTAAACTGAATAGGAACATTTAAATATTTAGAAAAATTAATTTTTTAAATTCAAATTATAAAAAATTCAAAATTCAGTTATTGCTAGTGCATAAAAATTGTTTAGATATCTCTTAAAAATCTGTTAAAGGAAATGATATGATTGGTGGAAATAAGGAGGACAAATAAAATTTTACTGGTGAACATATGTTGTCTACAAAAATATTTATATTCTGACATCAGCCAGTTACGTAAACTGAAACAGTATAAAAGTCAGAAATAAAATAATTTAGAAAATCCATTTAATCAGTTTTCTTCACTATTCGTTAGGGAAATCGATTGACTGTTGAAGATGAAAATTGTTTAGATATCTCTTAAAAATCTGTTAAAGGAAATGATATGATTGGTGGAAATAAGGAGGACAAATAAAATTTTACTGGTGAACATATGTTGTCTACAAAAATATTTATATTCTGACATCAGCCAGTTACGTAAACTGAAACAGTATAAAAGTCAGAAATAAAATAATTTAGAAAATCCATTTAATCAGTTTTCTTCACTATTCGTTAGGGAAATCGATTGACTGTTGAAGATGAAATTCGCTTTGATCTTTCTGTTTGGATTTATTGGTACGTAAAACTTCCTTTATTCTTTATGCATGTGTATTGATTTTACTTCTATGGGTATATGACAATGAATATGTATATAATTTTTATTTTCACTATAACTGTTTTGACTTTCTTGGTTTCGCATATTTTATTGGTAAATTATAAAGTATTTTTCACACCCCAACGGGAAACGTGAGTTGAAAAGTCAGTTATTTCATAACTGATTGTGCAGTTATAAAAATACAATTCGTAATTTCATATTTTATCAATTGTTTAATTATTGTTTAACAAGTCATTAGCAGCACTTATAAGAAATTAAGTGCCAAGTAATGAGTTACATGCTTGAACAGTTATTGGCACAATTTCAGCATCTGACATTCGTCATAAGGATAAAAGTGAATAATTATATTTTTGAAAAAACTTTACTAAGTTGTCGAGTGTTACGATAAAAATTTGACACAAATTGTAAATGTTAAATTATTATCAATTAAGCTGTTCATAATATAATATACTACATACAATTTTGTAGAATATAATGACTTTTTATATAACTTACGTAAAGGAAACAGTAGATCGAGCAGGAAAAATATACTAAAACAATAAATAAATTCAACCAAGACTTATAATATAAGAAACTTAATATATGTAAATATCATAACATATGCATTTACTTCTGAAGAATTTATTTATTGCATTCATAATCATATATAATTATGATACTTTTATTTTGTAGCAATTAATATCGCTATGGCGCAGAATGGTCACGTAAGTTACGTTTATTCTATGTTTAGTCAAACCTCGAAACAGCGGCCACTGACTACAATAGTATAGTCTAAAAAAATCACTAGTTGTTTGGAAGATATTTTGTATATATTTCAAAGAATAATGCTTCTGAAAAAAATGTCCGCTGTTTAGAGGTATCCGTTATTGAAGGTTCGATAGTACCGTGTTTCCCCGAAAATAAGACATCCCCTGAAAATAAGACCTAGCGCATCTTTCAGAGCAAAAATTAATATAAGACACTGTCTTATTTTCGGGGAAACACGGTATTAGAGCTTTTGTTAGTGTTAATGAAAAATTATACACATATTAAAAATAAGAGTAAATTTTAATACTAATATTTAATGTTAATTATAGTTACTGTTTTGTTAAAATTACCAGTATTACTTTTTAATATTATTCTCTTTTTCGTATAATGGCGTATAATGTAGGCCTAAAAGTTTTGCTTAATTTACAAATATCCGAATATTCATTTACCCGGAGTACAGTAAAGTGTTGCCAATTTAGCAAATTTCTCACTAAATCTAGCAAGGTTTTAAAAACTGAAGAAACTTTTTATTTTCTTTATTTTTAAGATTAAAGTTTTTTCATTATTTCAACACTGCTGCAAGCACATGTGAGACCGTGGTTACAAGGTGGGAAAGCTTGATCTATTTGAATGAGATACAGTTGAAATTATTACGTTGCAGTTACTTAAAAAGCTGGCAACGTAGTTGCTTGACTTTCCTGTCATTCATTTTTGAACAAGTACATTTATTATTCGGTAAATTAAAAATGACAAAAGTAGGGTTTCTCATTTTACAGTCTTTCGCTTGTCTTGGGATTCCGAAATATAAGTGAACTGTTTCCCGGGATACCGAGAAGTCCCGGGATAGAATTAATTATTATTAACATGTACAAAACATCTTGAAATCAAATGATATAATTATTTTTTATTTTTTAAAGTAATTTAATACGTTCTGCAACCTTCAATATCATACTAATAATAGTGTTTAAGATGTATAATAAATTACCTTTGAATTACGTAGAAATTTACGTAAAATTTCTTAAAAGATTATTCTTGAATTACGTAGAAATTTTCACAAATAGAAGAAAATTTATTAAAGTTTGCTGCAAACTGCATACAACAACAAAAATGCTTAGAATTAAGTCAGAAATTAAAAAAAAATTGGATTTTACTGAGAAAAAAAAATTCGGTTATTAAATAAAACATAATACAAATTATTATTGTTAATTTCTATAATAAGATTTTGAACAGCAAAGATGGTAAATACTTCCATCAGTCAATCTGATTCTTATTTTAGTAATGAAAAGTCCTGTACAGAGAATGCCCTTTCCTATTCAGTAAATGTAAGTGGAATCGTGTTTAATGCATTTAAGGGAAACAGATCATATGCGTTTTTTCACACATAGCCTGGAAGATTTCTAGTTCGTTTTCGAGATTGTATTATTTCTTTTGCACTCCAGTATTCTTAATTTGTTTACTTCGGCTGCTTTAATATATACATCAAGCTTATATTTCGAAAATTCAACAGTACGCTTAGTTTTATATTATTATTTATTATAAAATGGCAAAAAGGTATTTTTTAGACAACTGTTAAGTTCTATTGAAATTTTTAAATGCTAGTAAAAGCAATATTTTATTTACGTGATGCCACACAGAATTCGATAAATGATCCACGCCGTCATCGCCTCTTCGACTACATAGATACAAACATTTAATAGCGTACACAATTCAGAAAATTTCGAGTAAAAAAAAACACGAGTTACTAACTTTCAAAGTGGGTGAAAAAATCGAGAAACACAGAGATATAAACACTATCATCAGTACATACAGGAAATATCCACAAGTGTTTTGCAATTTTGAATGTTACAGAATCTCTAGAATCCAAATGCAGTAGGTAAAACTCTTAGAGAGTTACTGTTTGATTGTTGAAATTCGCTTTGATCTTTCTGTTTGGATTTATTGGTACGTAAAACTTCCTTTATTCTTTATGCATGTGTATTGATTTTACTTCTATGGGTATATGACAATGAATATGTATATAATTTTTATTTTCACTATAACTGTTTTGACTTTCTTGGTTTCGCATATTTTATTGGTAAATTATAAAGTATTTTTCACACCCCAACGGGAAACGTGAGTTGAAAAGTCAGTTATTTCATAACTGATTGTGCAGTTATAAAAATACAATTAGTAATTTCATATTTTATCAATTGTTTAATTATTGTTTAACAAGTCATTAGCAGCACTTATAAGAAATTAAGTGCCAAGTAATGAGTTACATGCTTGAACAGTTATTGGCACAATTTCAGCATCTGACATTCGTCATAAGGATAAAAGTGAATAATTATATTTTTGAAAAAACTTTACTAAGTTGTCGAGTGTTACGATAAAAATTTGACACAAATTGTAAATGTTAAATTATTATCAATTAAGCTGTTCATAATATAATATACTACATACAATTTTGTAGAATATAATGACTTTTTATATAACTTACGTAAAGGAAACAGTAGATCGAGCAGGAAAAATATACTAAAACAATAAATAAATTCAACCAAGACTTATAATATAAGAAACTTAATATATGTAAATATCATAACATATGCATTTACTTCTGAAGAATTTATTTATTGCATTCATAATCATATATAATTATGATACTTTNTATATGCAGTAAGTAATTTGTTGGGTTACTACTGAAAATGTGATGCTGCTTGGAAATTTCTTGCTGTTATTTTTTGATTCTGCATTATTGACTAATATTTAAATCGTGGTCATTAGCATTTGTTAATTTATATTATGTCGAGAACCTCATACGAATACTGATTTAAAGTGAATTTCGAATTATTAAAAAGTATTAAATTTCTGAACCAACATTTTTAGAATCAATGTTGCAAACATAAATAATAATTTTTATACCTACTTTTGTACTACTATACAATAAAATTAATTTAAATTATATCATTAATTATGTTGAAAGTTTGAAAATGGTGGTTAAAAATTGCTCAGAAAGAGTTCTTTTGATACATAGACTTTAATCAACGTTTACTTTATTTTTATAGGCTGTTAGCGAGGTAAGTGTAAATATTAATATTTGCGATTAATTTTTATTTATTATATAATTTTTCTTTGTGAAAATCTGTTTTCTACGAACACTGTCTCTCAGGAGCGTAATTAATTACACCGAAAATAATACAAAGCAGTTAATGAGAAAAATGCAGTAGCATTTTATAAAATAAAAAGTTAATAATTTTTGAAATTATTCAGATTATTCGTCACTTTATTCGCACATTAAACAATTTGAACACTGTATAAAATGTATTATATCTGAACTAACTTTATAATAAAAAATGAAATTCATTTTTGTATTATTTCTGTTCTTATAGGAAATTTTTATGGAGTTTCAATGTAGAATTTTTACATTAAAATTTTATAATGCTAAAAGTATAATTTGTTGTAACCGTTAAAAATAATGTAGGAATTAATAGTATTTATAGGGTTTGTTATATTAAAATTAAAATTAAATAATAACAGATTATAAAATTATTATTTTAAGTTATTTTCGAAATTATTGTATAAAATTTAATCATTTTATGAATATGACTAATAATATTTTCTCTTGTTATTACTTGTTACTAAGGAAAGTTTATATAAATATTTAAAATTTTATAATATTACATGACCTTTACACGACCTTTTTTTTCTTTTTATCTAGAGTTACATTCTTTCTCTAACGGAATACTATTTCTCCTTTTGTTAACTCCTGACTCTGTCACTCACTTTCTCTCACTCACTTTTATCTAGAGTTTGCACTACCAACAGCTTTTCCCGCATTATATCAAATTTTCTCGTTGGAGTAAGATATTTTCTCGCAGTGAAATGTAGCTTATGTCCATCTCCAACATGTAAGCTATCTCTGTGCCAAATTTTATTAAAACTGTTCAGCGGTATAGACGGAAAAAGTAACAGACAGAGAGAATTATCTTCAAATATATAATATTAGTATGGATTAATATGAACTTTTCCTATAAGGGGTACGCGAGTTTAAGATCTTTCTTGAAGTGGTACGCAGGAAAAACTAATTGGGAACCACTGGGTTATTCGATTACATTGCTAATATTTTAGTAGTTTCTCAGCGCTTTTTGATTTATGATATCTTTATTTACTTAAATTATAGATACTTTATATTACTTCTGAATATTTATTAGCATTTTCTTAAGTAATAATAAAAATAGTTTTTCATATTTTAAAATTTGTTGTCTAAATATCTCCTTCAAAATAACAGTGGAGGTCGAAGGATGACAACTGAAATATTACACAACACAATATTCAAAAGGAATGCGTGACATTACTGTTACTGCTGTAAAGCTTTTCCAGGAAAACAATGAGAGCATGACTTACAAAATGGCAAAACTGGAAGATGGCCAAATGCGATGTTTGCATGTTAATCTGCATAACATTGAGGGACTAGCAAGCAAGTATTTCATTATATGCCAAAATCAATATTAATAGTGATTTAAGTACAAGTTCTACAAGAAAAAGAAGGACTCGCTGTCTGTAGGTCGGGTAGAGGCGTTCTTTCTTCAACAATTATTGGAGATTGAAACATTAGTCATATTGGTACTATCCTAATATAAGTGATAATCTGAACAATGTCAAGAAGTAAGAGTACGCTCACTGCGTTTTTAGTAACATGACAAAAACTTAAACATATGTAACTGAGACAATTCACGTTGTCCATTACAAATCATTCTGCACGAAGAAACATATTTCTGATGCATGCTGATTCTTCAATGACTAAATATATTTTGAATTACACTAATCAACAGAGAATGAGATACAATACAGCATCCTGAAAGTCATTAAACTCTACATTTTGCAATAATATCTCATTTTGATAATACACCACTTCAAACAAGTATTCACGTGCCTATGTCATAAGAACAAAAAAAATGTTAATAAAAGTAGTCACTTTTTGGGTAAAATTTAGGAGAGGAAACATTAGCGATGGATTTTTGCAGTTTTTCCAAATTGTTGTGTCTGACAAGATCACCAGCTACCCGTATCTAAATTTCGGAAATTTTTCTTTACATCTATCCTCAGAGCATCAATATTAAGTAAGGATTTGTTGTAGTTATTTACGAATGATTTGATGTCGTCAATGTACTTGTACATTTTTAGACTATATTATTTCATTGATATTTTTCAATAAACTAAAGATTTTTTTTTGTAAAAAGTTTTTTCTTTTTCTTTCAAAATTATAAAATTATTTTTTGTAAAAACCTTTCGAGTGTTAGTGTAATTCTTGAACGATTTAATCAGAATAGAGAAAAATGTGTTTAACTTTACTTGTGAAATGCAAAAATATCTAAGTTTAATTTAAAACAAATTCTTTACCATAATTTCGTAAATATTTTTTTCTTCATAATAATATAATTTTATTCAATTTTTCAGAGACCTGTTGGAGTAAGTATAACAATACGCTATTTGTTATCAATGTATTTGTATCTCGTTAACTAAAAATTAATAAACCATTTCTTATTTAATAAAATACTATAAAAAATCATAATTTCATTCATAATGTTTTCGTTCAGAGTAAATATGTTTAGACCTATCACACATTGAATATTGTGTTTTTTGGTGCAAATATAAGCGTTATAATGTTTTGTAACTATTTTGTAATAAAGTCAAGTACCGATTAGTGCAGGATTTTAGGATTTACTGAAAGTAAACATGATCAAAAGTCGTTGTATTGTTTTTGATAGTGCGTTTCCATTTGTTAAATTTCGTAGAGTACTGCTGTATTTAGGTCAATGTGTTGTGCTTTATGTCCACACATCGTTCATTTCGATGGATATCACGTGGGAATTTCACAATGTCTGGTGGCCATCCATAGTGGGTGAAATGTAGAAAGCAAATCTACTGACCACCCTCTTTTAGCTTGTCAGGAGTTTCTTGAGCAATTGTACGATTGAGTATAACAACAGAAGTGGGAGTTTTGTCAAAAAACTGCAGAGCGGTTGTTTCGAGGGGTGATGCATAGGGCACTACATTTGGAACGTTTTTCTGCAGTTATAGAACGGAGACTTGTCATGCTACACAATGTCCAGTAGCAGGCCTATGCACATGACATGTTGCTAGTAGTTGCAGAAGTGAATAGACTGAAAATGGAAGTTCGCGGCAATGAAGCAATATAACATCTCGTTCACTGAGTAGATCTTTTAGCCCTGAGAAATCAGAGGACCTTGGGTAGGAGTACGGGCCCATATACAAAATCTGGGACAACCCCATTTAAAGGGTAAATGACTTAAACTAACTGTGTTGTCATTGACCAGACTCTATGCTGGACACACCCATCTGATGTATGTTCTAGCCAGAGCAAACCTTGCAGTAGTAACACTATCTAGAATGGCTAGACAAAACCATGGCCTTAGTGGAGAAGAAATTCGGATCATCTACAAAATGGCTTCGGAGCATACGATCTGCTATTCCTGAGATAATATTCCGGAATTCCCCAACGTAGAAGGAATCTGCCAACGTCAAACAAAGCAGGACACTGCTTACTATTCAAAGACCCACAGACTTGAGGGTAACGAATGCCTACAGAACTGTGTCTATGGAGGCAGCCCTGTTCTTGGCCAAGCTGCTGCCATTGCCTGCTAGTCAGCCAGGAGGCAGCCTTGTACAGGACAACAGTGAAACTTGTAGAAGCGAAGCACTGCAATGAGATGCACCCTGTCATTGAACTTGGATGTCAGACATACTGGAGGTTCATCCTGCATATAGGATTGAACTAGATTGGGGTGTCAGTGAACTGACAAACAACAGTGTTGAAATTTATACTGATGGCTCTAAAGACGGCAGCTTGGTGTTGCGTACTACACTTTTTCTGATGGAGTTCAAGTGTACAGTCAGTCAGTGAGAATGAACAAGGACATTGAAATATATTTTCTTGCTAGCCGTTATTAAAATTAGTAATTTTTTCTGTGTCTTTACAAAACACAACACTGTTGTCATCTAGCAACATAACATTCTTAAAAAGATATTTTAAATTTTACAAGTGGTCATTTCAATCAGCAGAAAAATGTAGTTACTTTTACCTGTAGATTTTCTCCCCCCATTTTTCAGTTTATTTTTACGTAAAGCTTCGAAGTTTTCTATTTTTGTTGAAGGAAACGTGACTTGAACGGCCACGTGTTAATTTGGCTACCAAATTGGTTAACTTCTTTCAACTTTTACTATTTGGCTATGCGCCCATGTAATTGCGTTTGTTCATTGATTGTACAGTACAATCATTGGATTCTAATAATATTAACACTCTTCGTGTAACAGGCTATTGCCTATTATAAATAAATATGTTATTGAATTGAATTTTTGACATAAAGCTTAAGCATATTTATAATAGTATGTTCCTTTATTATATACAGTAGAGCATCGATTATCCGACTCAATTGGAGACTGGGGTTTGTCGGATAATTGAAAAGTTGGATAACCGAAA
This sequence comes from Centruroides sculpturatus, assembly GCF_000671375.1. Classification (NCBI taxonomy): domain Eukaryota; kingdom Metazoa; phylum Arthropoda; class Arachnida; order Scorpiones; family Buthidae; genus Centruroides; species Centruroides sculpturatus. The sequence goes on from NW_019385800.1 coordinate 119,724, forward strand.
AGTATGAAAAAATCCATTATTATATCCCATGTAATTAATATATTAGTATATCGCTATTAACCTACTTCGCGTTGAATTTTCATCGATGTTAAGCCTAACAAAAATTTTTAAAAATAATCATCGTCGCTATTGTATCGTTAAAAATTAAAAAATTAAGCCTTGTTTAAATACTGGCACCCTTTCATAGTCGAGCCATGTTGCCAGCTAAAACACGTAAAAGTACTATTAAAGTAGCCAAGACATAGCCAAATATTGTAGCGTCGACATCACTAGCGGACCTTTGAATTTGCTGAATAGAATGGTCGGTTTACCAGTGTGACGGTTAATCGGGGGTCGGATAATCGATGCTGTACTGTACTTATATCTTATGTGTAGTTCTCGAAATAAGTATATAAGATAAAATACAGTATAAAATTTTATGAAATTTATTATATTAATTTTTATTTGAGGTGTAAAAAAATAGGAAAAGAACTCTGCTTATCATTCTCATTTCCACATTTTTGCACATGGATAGTTATTTCTATTATACTGTCTTTCAACCCACAATTAGAACATATATGCAGTACATCTGAAAGATTGATATTGGACACCATATTCTTAATTAACAAAGTAAACTAACTCTTTCCTTCGCGAACTCCGTTAGAGTTTGCTCTCTTTGATAGTTTACCTAAATCGTTGTGGGTGGCAAAATCAGCAGTTATATAACTTTTTGAATTTCGGTAAATTTTTAACAGTATCCTCAAAGCTTGCAGAATATGCAGAAACTTATTGTACTTATTTATAAATGATTTGATGTTTTCAATTGACATTTCTAGACTGTATTCTTTCACTGATATCTTTCGATGAACTCAGATTTATTTTTTTCGTGAAAACTTCTAATCATTTAATTCTTTCTTTTTAATTATGTAATTATTCTTACGTAAAAACTTTTTCAAGTGTTACTGTAATTCTTTAACAATTGGAATAAAGAAAAAGTGTTGTAATTTATTTTTAAATAAAAAACTAATCTATGCTTAATTTAATACTAATTCTTAAACATGATTCCTTGCATTTTGATATACGAAAATAATATAATTTTATTTAATATTTCAGGAATTTAGTAGAGTAAGTATAACGATACACTGTCTGTTATCAGTGTTTTTGTATATTGTTAACTTAAAATAAATAAGCAATTTCTTATTTAATGAAATTATATGAAAAAAATCATAATTTTTTAAATGTTATTTGTGCAGAGTATAACTATTTAAACCTGTCATACATTGAATATTGAGTTTGCTAACGCAAATATTAAAAATATTGTTCATAACTGTTTTGTAAAAGTCACCTCCCTATTCAGTGCAACTGGAATTATTGATTGCAAAATTTACTGTAGTTGGTGTTGACAGGGTAGTGGCATGCCGTAAAGAGTCGTTGTATTAATTTATATGCCTTTGTATTTTTTATACAATTTATTATATAAATTTCTACTAGGACCTCTTGTATTAGTAAGACTTATTATACTGATGTCAGAGTTCTGGAAATTTAGGATGCCTATTCAGAAAAAACAATAATTTTTTTCACCTGTTTCACCTGTACACGCTTTGCACACTTTGTATGTATTTCGGACCTGTTTGCCCCTTATCAGCAGGTCTACAGCCAATAATTGCTAAAAACAACATTTATAAAAATTACTACACTGTCATAATTTTTCGACAAATAAAATAACTTATAACTTTTTGATGATTATTACAGTACAATTGTAATAGAAAATTGTAATAAAAAATTGTAACAGAATTACTCTTATCATATTTCTAAACCTCTGTATAATAACAATAAATATAAATTACATATTGAAAAGATGGTTTAAACATTTTTAAAACTTACATATCGCTCTACTACTTTTTACTTTTGCTTGTACAATTATCTTATTACTACAACCTTTCCCTTATAAATCTTTTTAGATGATCAATGTTCTTAATTAGAAGTCAGTTGTACCAATAAGTATGAAATTTGATATGCAGTAGAGCGTCGATTATCCGAATCAATTGTGGACTGGGGTTGTTCGGAAGATCGATATTTCGGATAATCGATTATGGACGAAATAATATATTAATTTATCCCATCTTGACATGTTTCTTCGTTGCGTGTCGCTTCGCGTTGAATTTTTGTCGATGTCATGCCTAACGAAGACTATTGTATCGTTAAAAATTATTTTTTTTATTTTGTACGAACAAAATAAATATATTGAAAAATATAAAAACAATAAAAAAATTATACTTCAGAAGTTAATTTAGTATCGAAAACGTAAAATATTTGAGTAGCCCAAGACATAGCCAAAGATTGCAGCGGCACAGCACTGGCGAAAATTTAAATTTACCGACTGGAATTATTTCAGATGATTGACGTTTCGGATGATTGACTTTCGGATAATCGACGCTCTACTGTATTTAATATAAAAAATAGTACAAGTAAAATAAAAACCGAAAAAAATGGAAATTGAAGAAATGATACAAAATAATACTGGAAAAGTAAACATAAAACATAGAGAATAATGAAAAACTGAAAATAACAATTTGACAAAGAAAAATATTTTGTAAAATTAATGTGTATATCAAAATTATTTAAAGATTTAAGAAAGTAATTGCTATAAAGTAAATTAAGTACCGAAAAAATGGACTGAATTCAAAAAATATTTATATTATGGAAATGATAAAAAATACATGAAATAACAGAGATAAATGGTGTAGTATTTTTGTTCTGGCATAGTAAATACTAGTATTGTGTTATATTCCAAAGACACATGGCAAGATTTTCCATCAAATATCTGTATTAGTTGAGTCGATACGGTACATTGTTTTGTACCCGTTTCGGGCTTTGCCCCTCTTCAGTGAACTATAATACAATACATATTTTTTATCTATTACAGTAGAGAACTTACATAAAAAACAATGAGTACACAAACGATTTATAAACGTACCTTTCGTTACACTATGTATAATTTAAAATTTCGTGAAATCTAATTTAATTCTTTTATGGATAAACCAGTATACATTACTATTTAAAAAAGGGGGAAAAATCTTTCATAACCTTCTTTCCTAGATAGACTTTGACACAATACAACAATAAAAAATTTGAGTTGTTTCTGCCCCCCTTTTTTTGCCTTCCTTTTTTGGCGTTTGCGCTAGTATCTTTAGTGTTGCCACGTATGACGTTCGCCACCTTATGGTCTGATTTGTACCAAATTCGTCTTGCTGAAATTATTTTTCCCTTTAGTTCTTCTTCCGAGTTAACTCGTGCATGTTACATAGCGTTACACAAAACTCGGCCCTTTTGGCCCAAACAGAAATTTTTGTTTTTTTTTGAATTTTTGGAATGTGTTTTAAGTCTCGAAATTTTTTCAAAAATTTTTACCAGCGCAAAAAAGTTTTATCGCGATTTTAATGAGCCTTTGATAAGGCTGGATTACGGCTTAATTGTTTTTAATGGGAGTTTTTTATCAAATTTATTTCATGGTTCCTAAGTTGTAGCACACGGATTTTCCTTCGGTAAAGTTATTTAAAGATGCTTTCTGATGTCAAAAACCACCTCCAATAGTTTTTTAATTTTTTTAATTAATAGATTTTATTATATACACGTTTAATTAAGTCGGGGGGGTCGGAAATCGCTATTAAAATTTGAATTTTTTAAAATATTTAAAAATATACAGCCAGGTAGAACTCATCCTACTTTAAACCCTTGTCCTCCGGACACTTCTATGAAAATGTCCTGGGAGATCCGACTCCAGCTGTGTTCAAGGTTATCTAGCTGTGTAAACAATGACTCATTGGTGTCAAATTTTCGCAGAGAGACCAGACTAAGGAAAATAAAGTTTGAAGCTTTTTCTTCAAAATTAACGCATTTTTTTCGTTTTTTTCAGTTTTAAGTATTTTTTATGTTTAATTACATTAATATCAAAAATTGCTGGGAACTTAAGGCGTTAAAAAGATAAATTTTCACAGAAAATAGGAAGTTTAAAAGACCATAGAAATTATAAAAAGTAAATACAGCATAAATGAAAACTTAGGTCTTAGAATAAACGAAAACTGACTCTATGTACTATAAATAAAAATTTTTGTGTGAAAATAAATCTTTTCAAAAAAAAATTCTGCAAGACGAATTTGGTAAAAATCCGACCACAGGGTGGCGAATGTCATACGTGGCAACACTAAAGATACTAGCGCAAACGTGAAAAAAGGGAGGAGCAAAAAGGGGCGTAAACGACTCAAATTTTTATCGTTGTGTTGTGTCAAAGTCTGTTATCAGTGTTTTTGTATATTGTTAACTTAAAATAAATAAGCAATTTCTTATTTAATGAAATTATATGAAAAAAATCATAATTTTTTAAATGTTATTTGTGCAGAGTATAACTATTTAAACCTGTCATACATTGAATATTGAGTTTGCTAACGCAAATATTAAAAATATTGTTCATAACTGTTTTGTAAAAGTCACCTCCCTATTCAGTGCAACTGGAATTATTGATTGCAAAATTTACTGTAGTTGGTGTTGACAGGGTAGTGGCATGCCGTAAAGAGTCGTTGTATTAATTTATATGCCTTTGTATTTTTTATACAATTTATTATATAAATTTCTACTAGGACCTCTTGTATTAGTAAGACTTATTATACTGATGTCAGAGTTCTGGAAATTTAGGATGCCTATTCAGAAAAAACAATAATTTTTTTCACCTGTTTCACCTGTACACGCTTTGCACACTTTGTATGTATTTCGGACCTGTTTGCCCCTTATCAGCAGGTCTACAGCCAATAATTGCTAAAAACAACATTTATAAAAACTACTACACTGTCATAATTTTTCGACAAATAAAATAACTTATAACTTTTTGATGATTATTACAGTACAATTGTAATAGAAAATTGTAATAAAAAATTGTAACAGAATTACTCTTATCATATTTCTAAACCTCTGTATAATAACAATAAATATAAATTACATATTGAAAAGATGGTTTAAACATTTTTAAAACTTACATATCGCTCTACTACTTTTTACTTTTGCTTGTACAATTATCTTATTACTACAACCTTTCCCTTATAAATCTTTTTAGATGATCAATGTTCTTAATTAGAAGTCAGTTGTACCAATAAGTATGAAATTTGATATGCAGTAGAGCGTCGATTATCCGAATCAATTGGGGACTGGGGTTGTTCGGAAGATCGATATTTCGGATAATCGATTATGGACGAAATAATATATTAATTTATCCCATCTTGACATGTTTCTTCGTTGCGTGTCGCTTCGCGTTGAATTTTTGTCGATGTCATGCCTAACGAAGACTATTGTATCGTTAAAAATTATTTTTTTTATTTTGTACGAACAAAATAAATATATTGAAAAATATAAAAACAATAAAAAAATTATACTTCAGAAGTTAATTTAGTATCGAAAACGTAAAATATTTGAGTAGCCCAAGACATAGCCAAAGATTGCAGCGGCACAGCACTGGCGAAAATTTAAATTTACCGACTGGAATTATTTCAGATGATTGACGTTTCGGATGATTGACTTTCGGATAATCGACGCTCTACTGTATTTAATATAAAAAATAGTACAAGTAAAATAAAAACCGAAAAAAATGGAAATTGAAGAAATGATACAAAATAATACTGGAAAAGTAAACATAAAACATAGAGAATAATGAAAAACTGAAAATAACAATTTGACAAAGAAAAATATTTTGTAAAATTAATGTGTATATCAAAATTATTTAAAGATTTAAGAAAGTAATTGCTATAAAGTAAATTAAGTACCGAAAAAATGGACTGAATTCAAAAAATATTTATATTATAGAAATGATAAAAAATACATGAAATAACAGAGATAAATGGTGTAGTATTTTTGTTCTGGCATAGTAAATACTAGTATTGTGTTATATTCCAAAGACACATGGCAAGATTTTCCATCAAATATCTGTATTAGTTGAGTCGATACGGTACATTGTTTTGTACCCGTTTCGGGCTTTGCCCCTCTTCAGTGAACTATAATACAATACATATTTTTATCTATTACAGTAGAGAACTTACATAAAAAACAATGAGTACACAAACGATTTATAAACGTACCTTTCGTTACACTATGTATAATTTAAAATTTCGTGAAATCTAATTTAATTCTTTTATGGATAAACCAGTATACATTACTATTTAAAAAAGGGGGAAAAATCTTTCATAACCTTCTTTCCTAGATAGACTTTGACACAATACAACAATAAAAAATTTGAGTTGTTTCTGCCCCCCTTTTTTGCCTTCCTTTTTTGGCGTTTGCGCTAGTATCTTTAGTGTTGCCACGTATGACGTTCGCCACCTTATGGTCTGATTTGTACCAAATTCGTCTTGCTGAAATTATTTTTCCCTTTAGTTCTTCTCCCGAGTTAACTCGTGCATGTTACATAGCGTTACACAAAACTCGGCCCTTTTGGCCCAAACAGAAATTTTTGTTTTTTTTGAATTTTTGGAATGTGTTTTAAGTCTCGAAATTTTTTCAAAAATTTTTACCAGCGCAAAAAAGTTTTATCGCGATTTTAATGAGCCTTTGATAAGGCTGGATTACGGCTTAATTGTTTTTAATGGGAGTTTTTTATCAAATTTATTTCATGGTTCCTAAGTTGTAGCACACGGATTTTCCTTCGGTAAAGTTATTTAAAGATGCTTTCTGATGTCAAAAACCACCTCCAATAGTTTTTTAATTTTTTTAATTAATAGATTTTATTATATACACGTTTAATTAAGTCGGGGGGGTCGGAAATCGCTATTAAAATTTGAATTTTTTAAAATATTTAAAAATATACAGCCAGGTAGAACTCATCCTACTTTAAACCCTTGTCCTCCGGACACTTCTATGAAAATGTCCTGGGAGATCCGACTCCAGCTGTGTTCAAGGTTATCTAGCTGTGTAAACAATGACTCATTGGTGTCAAATTTTCGCAGAAAGACCAGACTAATGAAAATAAAGTTTGAAGCTTTTTCTTCAAAATTAACGCATTTTTTTCGTTTTTTTCAGTTTTAAGTATTTTTTATGTTTAATTACATTAATATCAAAAATTGCTGGGAACTTAAGGCGTTAAAAAGATAAATTTTCACAGAAAATAGGAAGTTTAAAAGACCATAGAAATTATAAAAAGTAAATACAGCATAAATGAAAACTTAGGTCTTAGAATAAACGAAAACTGACTCTATGTACTATAAATAAAAATTTTTGTGTGAAAATAAATCTTTTCAAAAAAAAATTCTGCAAGACGAATTTGGTAAAAATCCGACCACAGGGTGGCGAATGTCATACGTGGCAACACTAAAGATACTAGCGCAAACGTGAAAAAAGGGAGGAGAAAAAAGGGGCGTAAACGACTCAAATTTTTATCGTTGTGTTGTGTCAAAGTCTATTTAAAAAAAAGGTTTTAAAAGATTTTCCCCCTTTTTTTAAACAGTAATGTATACTGGTATATCCATAAAAGGATTAAAGCAGATTCTACAAGATTTTAAATTATATAAAGTGTAACCAAAGGTACGTCTATATAGCGTTTTTGTACTCGTTGTTTTTTATGTAAGTTATATACTGTAATAGATAAAAAAAAATATATATTGCATTATAGTTGACTGTAGAGGGGCAAAGCCCGAAACGAGTACAAAACAATGTACTGTATCGACTAATCTAATAGAGATATTTGATGGAAAAACTTGCCATGTGTCTTTGGAATACAACACAACACTAGTGGTTACTACGCCAGAATTATAGAACAGGAGACGGTTTCATAATACAAAAGTGTAGTATTTTCGTGTAATTGTAATTGAGGATAAAAAAAAACTTGTATAGGAGAAACAAAAAAAATTGAAAATACATATAAAGGAACACATTCGAGCCGTTAATTAAAGGTAATTATGCAAATTTGGCAGTAGCAAAATACTGCAATACAACAGGACGTGAAATAAATTTAAATTCTGTTAAAATTAAGAAAAAAGAAAAAATAATAATTTTAAAAGACAATTATATGAACAGATAGTCGACCCCCTATAACACTGTTGATTATCGCGATTTATATGAATTCCATGTTGTACGAGTCACTTAGATTTTACAAATGAGTGAGCCATTCACAGCCAGCACACGTATTTGTAAAATCTAAGTGATTCGTATAAGATGAAATTCATATAAAACGGAATAATCAACAGTGTTATAGGGTATCGACTGTATTTACATAACAAAACAAAACAACAGAATGAACAATAATTTGAGTAGAGAAATCCACCAATCATGGAACAACATCACTGACAGCAGGAGTAACGGGTGGAGAGATTTGTAAGAAAAAGGTTTTAGTAATATGAGAATTGTCAGGGCAGAGGCCCAAGTGCTCCTGTGGGCTTTTCGAATCCTAGCACATACCGACAGGCCTACTGCTATCTTTTCTGATAGCCTATCGGTACTCCACGCGGTGGAAAACGTGACTTTTTCGTAACCTGCACTGATCATAGATTTGGCAGCAAGTATAGGCGTGCAGAGTGTAGCATGTGTGGCAAAGTGGACCCCGTAGCAACACAGAAATCCCTATAAATGAAGCGGCCGACACAGTGGCGCGACTTGCCACTCCAAATGGCTCCTTTTGGAGAATGCCGCTGTCGCGCGACCTTTACTGCTCGCGCAGTCCGGACCGATACAGTCCGGCGTTCGACGGACTCCTGGTCGGCAGACCTGAGGAGTAAGGGCAGGGACTATCCCTGACCGTTTGCCCCATGGCACTACCACTATGCCTCGAATCGTCGGATTGAAAACTCTGTTTGCTTGGCTGCGAACAGAGACCGTCATTTTAAATGCTTTTTTATTTTTCCGACGGTTACATGATTCACCGAACTGCCCACACTGCAGGAAGAAGGAGACGACCCGCCTTTTCTGGCTATAATGTTCCCATTATGCCAATGTTTGTCACGATCTGGACGTGAAATTGAATGTCAACCTGCACAATGTTATACGTTGCTTCCTATATATGAGCCGTCGAATGACATCACTCCTTGCAGTGGTGTACCGTGGGTGTCAGCTGCCCGGGGCTGAGGAAAATTTCGGCACCCGTTAATTAGGTATTTCAATTTAAAACACCAAAATTCAGTTTTGTCACAAAACAATCAATGAAAAATTCGGTGGTAGTGCAGCGACCTGTTTAAAATAGTTCTGTTGGATATTTGTGGTGTATATGAACGCGAATAAATCGTACAAGCAAAAAAATAAAAGGTCAACAGCTTTCGCCGGAACTCCTTGGATGAAAAAGTTACTAGTTAACCCGGCTAGCCGATTCCCGGACTGTCCGAACGATAGCAGTATCGTAGGCGCGATGCAAGTATAGATTAGGATGTTTCAAAATTTTATAGAATATTATTATTATTTATAGTGAAATTTTGTCGCCCCCTAAAAAGTGCCGCCCGGGCAAACCGCCCCTATTGTCCCCCTACGGTATGCCACTGCTCTCTGCCACCTAGTGTTAGGTCTAGAAACCTACGTCATTAGCACTGGTTGTTTCTAGTGAACAATGAGAAACAGCTTTTCGGAGATAAAGCCTATCAGTGCTAGTATCTCCATATGAACACTAGAAAAAAAATAAGATAATACGAGAATTGGGCCCCAGTGGCCGAGTGGACTCCATCACTGCTCTTTGCGTGGACCAGTCCCTAAACACTGGGCGTTCGGTCGTGGGTTTGCGTCTCTCTCAGACAGGGCTGGCAGCATGGAATTCTCTGTGATTTCTCCATGTCGATGAAGCCTGAATTGGGGCGAGTTTCCCATAAAAGTTCTCCCGGAAGACATTATTTTAATCCCGCGTGTATGGCCATTCTATCTCTAAGGGTGCGACTATGCAGACACGAATTAGTAGCGAGCGAGAGATTGCGAGCGATATAGTTCTCGCAAAGGAAAGCCACGCACAAGCGAGAAGCGAGAAATATCACTGGAGAGAGCGAATTTCTGGTTCTCGCACATATCTAACAGCGTTTGATATTCTCGCTCGCTCGTGTCTGCATAGTCGTACCCTAAGGCCGCCTCATCAGACGCCTACGATCATATACTTTTCGTTTGAGATGGATCGATCTGTAAGAGCGGATCAATCTTTGTCTCGTGATACAGATCGCTTCTATCACGTGTGTTAGTTGGCGAAAAGTATATAAGAAGGATCGAATCGTATTTACTCCGTGAATAAAACTGCTTGCAAAATGGGATAGTGCACGCCATGCATTCTTATCGTACAATATTTCAAAACTGTCTCTTGATACTTGTTTTTTTCATCTCAGTTTATCGGATATTTAAAAAATGTTTTCACTTACCATTTATTAAGTTTTAAAAACATGTTATTGTCGACAATCAAACATATTTCTTTGCTGTCAACTATCAGTTTGAATTTAACCATGGAGGTCGCCATCTTTTTTTATTTGATTCAAACGATCTTACCCTCCGCTCGGATTAGTTTGATCGCGACCCAATCGATACTAGATGGCGTTTCTATACACGGATCACATCGCTATAGTTCGTTTGTATACGGGATTTGAAAGATCAGAATAATCTCGAATGCAACCCTAGTGTTCATAACCTTGCTCTCTCAGAGTAAATAGCTTATATGTGCTGCACATTTCATATCAACCAATAAACAACGAAACGAATAATAAATCTTTAAATTAAAAATACATGACTATCATGTACATTTTATTAAATATATTCTTTGTTTTTATAATAAATATTATTAACATATTTTAACTGATTATTAAAGATAAAAATTTTAAAATAGAAACTGAAACTGGTATGTTACTTTTTGTATTAATTTCTTTTTTTATTATGTTTTATTTTAAGAATGTAAATAAATATTAATTTAATTAAATAATTGTTATCAATATTTGAATGCTTTTAAAAAATTAAGCATTTCCATCTTCTCTCTTCCTTCTTATATAATTAGATTGAAAGGTGTTTTTAATCAATTGCCTCTTTTGTATTTTTTTGAATATCTTACAGTCAATCTTAATTTTCTCAGATTAGTCTTGAATACTTCTGTCAACTGCTTGTCAAATACTGTTTCTTTTCTAATCAGCTTATGTTTCCATCAATTTTTATATCGTTTTTCTATTACAAATGCTTCGTTCAATTTATTCCTGGTTTAAAAGTTTTTCTCGCTTTTTATTTCTTATACTGTTGTCATGCCAGGAGTTAAAGAATAAAGTTCTGAACCCTTTCCCTCGACGTCGACACGGTGAGTCCCGCTCATGTTGTCACTGGATGGCTGTTTTAATGTTACGCGATTAGCCGCGGTTTGAATTATCCTGAGAGAGTTTACACGAACCTTCCTAGGAGGAACACCTTTGATGAGCCGATGTCTTCAGGACGATTCAAAGTTGTTGGCATCCAGCACAGAGTTTTCCATGATGATAAATCGGCTTGGAGAGTGGCAAACGGGCCTTGGTCTATGGCTGATAGGAGAACGTTCGCTTGGAGTATTGCGAGATAGGAGTCTAGGTAGCCATCGGCTACTATGGTTTATGTCTGCGTTCCTTTGAGCTATGTCTGCCCGGAAAGTCAGGTGTGCGGCCGTTATATCGCTATCAGGTGTGGGAATTTCGTTTCGTGAATCTATATTGTCCCGTAATGACACTCCGAATCTGTCATAGGATGGACTGGCTAGGGTAGTGTGAACTACATTTGTTGTTCTAATTTCGTCGCTGAGTTGTTTAACTTATGACGTTCACACACCGAGAATTGGATAATGTTGACGATTTGACTAAATGCCTCACGTTTTTTATTAAACGGATCCGTAAAAGATAAAAAATACAGTAAATCAGAAAAAGTTTTTTCCCGCATTATAATCAATTGTACAATAACTTTCGGATCTCACACTGTATTTAAAATATTAATACCAAATTGAAGTATTTTGAAGTTAATTTGTTTAGCATTTTCTTAATATTTAATCGTAATTTCTATGACAATATTTCAACTTTTTTTTTCCATTTTTATTATATGGTTTTAGTATGATTTTTGCTGCTTACTTGTAGTTAAAAATGATGTCTTATCAGGACTCTGTATAACGCATTGAACACAATTGCTTTCTTCTAGTCTATGTTAAAAAAGAAATATGAGTAAATTTCATTAAAATCGCATTTTCGAGATTAATTAATGATTCAATATAGAAAATAAGTACAGCGATCAAACAATACTCAAATATAGAATTGCAGATTTTCAAAATTGTCACAATACTAAAATAAAAGTAAGGATTCGATTTCAAGGTAGAAATTGAATAGGTTTCAATAGTCAGGTTATTCCGGATATGACTGGTTAACTTTCTCTCTTTCTCTAGCAGTGGCAATTAGATAAACAACTGAACACTGGTACTCAGTCGTAGGATTTCTGATAATGGGCTGCTCACCTAAATATTTTTTAGTTTTCTTCATTTGTTTAAGTTTTAAATAGGAAATAGTGTTATATAAAAAGCTCTTCTGAGATTTGTTCCTCTTGGCAAATATCCTTTATTGGATTTTAACACTCTATAATTTATTATTTTCAGCTTTTTTTTGTCTTGATGTTAGCCTAAAACACTTTATAATGGATTCTTAGAATTCATAGAATGCATAATATCATTTAGTAACGATAAATATAAATTTGACTAAACTAGAAACCGTAATAAAAATTTTTAAAAACTAAATTTTTGCACCTTCGATTTAAAATGTTAAGCTTCAATTCAGACAGGAAAAATAAGTTTTTATTAAAAAGTGATGTTGAAAATATCTTGAATAAATTTTTCATTAGACTTAATGTAATTCATCTTTTTATATCAATTCTTCATTTTTTTCGTTTTGAATTTTTATTCCTTAATTGAGAGAAAAATATCAGAAAGAACGTAAAGCAGCCAGCTTAATATGAAATATCATTCATTTCTACAAACCTTTAGACAAATTTTTATAACATCAATTTTACTGTTGATAAAGAAAAGCAGACAACAAAAATTGTAAATTACTACAATACTTGTATGTTACCTCCATTACGTTATAACGTAAGAACGCTATGTAAGGACTAGCTGTAATTATTTATAAATGATTTGATGTTTTCAATCATCAATAACAGTTTTAGACAATACTCATTCACTGATAATAAATAATCAATGTTTATTCAGTGATTCATTCATTGCATGAACTCAAAACTTGTTTTCTTTTTGTGAAAATTTCTTATCGCTGCACGCTTTCTTTTTGAATATTATAGAATTATTCTTATGTAAAATTTTTCAACTGTTACTGTATTTTTGAACAATGGAAATATAGGAAAATGCATTGTCTTTCCATATAAAACAAAAATTCCATCCTTAATTCAATACTATATGTTAAAAATAATTTGTGCATATTTCTTGTAAAAAACTAATATAATTTTAATTTATATTTCAGTCTGATGACGTAAGTACAACAAAACGCTATTTGTCATCAATGTATTTGCATATCACTAATTTCAAATTTATAAATAATTTCTTATTTAATGAAATAGTATTAAATATCATACTTTTATTGATACATACAAAAATATCCACCCGAACTGTTTTGCATTTCTCTAGGTTTCAAAGTGTTCTACGTCTAAAAATAAAAAAGTTTGAGAAATCATTTGTTTGCTGAATCGCCATACTTTTACTCGGTTATAACAGCAAACAAGTTAAAACAAAATACAAAACACAAAACAACATTTTATAAATTTAAAGATAAAGAAACGATATTGTATTCCAATACTATAAACATGAGCAATTATTCAAAAAATATTCAGGAAAACTTGTGTAAAAGAATATTGGAAATCATTAGTACAGTTTTGTTATATTATATTCCACTAATTGCATTAGAATAAATATGAATATTTGCTATAAACAATTTATTTTTTTTTTGTATATCTTAGGTTCAAAGCCTATTATATCCTGGAGTTTGTTTTAGTTAAAATCAAGATATTAACAGGTTGTAAATGAAATACAGCGTGTATCAGAATGACGTTTAAAAATTTTGGGGGATTGTAGAGGATGAAATTTTGAACGTTTTGATACCAGGAACCCGTAGCCGGAAATTTGATATAAAGTTTCTACAGCACTTTGCAAGTTCTATTCGGTTGGTATGCTGAACGAAACAGCAGAATACAGAATTTATGAAAAGTTTAATTGACAAAACAGTAGAGTAGAATCAAACTGTACATCAGCTTCACTACTTTAGAGTAAATGTTCAATGTGACGACCACTAACTTCGTTGCATAATGTGCAACGACGAACCATGTTTTGTCCGGCTGTAAGATGCCACGCTGCTCTCTGATGGTATTAAATGCTGTAAAGATGCGCTCCGTAAGCTCATGAACTGTTCCTACGGGTGTTGCGTGAACAAGAGACTTTACATAACTCCAGAGGAAAAAGTCAAGAACAATAACATGACATCAATGGACAGAAGGGTAGCTACCAAAGTGAAGGGCGGTCGAGCACTTCCTACCGCTGTATAAATTTATATCACATTTCCGGTTATGGGTTCCTTATATCAAAACGTTCAAAATTTCATCCTCTATAATTCCCCAAATTTTTAAAACCTCATTCTGATACATTCTGTATAAGCTGTATAGGAGCCTCTATTATTCGAAAGAATTTTTACAGAAAATTTTACACACGAAAAGTGTAATTATCGTTTTCTATTGTTACTTTATGAAAACCTGTATTGAGATATCGAAAGAAATTGTTATTCATTTTTTTCATCAATATTATGCCGAAAAATTAACATGAATATTGATCTTAAAGTAAATTTCGAATTATTAACAGGTATTGAAATTTTAAACAGCATTTTAAAAATCTACATAACAAAAATAAATAATAATTCTTATACATACTTTTATGCTACTAATCAATTGATTTAATTTGAATTATAACATTAATTATGCTGAAAGTTTGAAAATAGTGCTAATTAATTTCTTTGAAAAACTTATTTTTATACACAAATTTTAATTCAACGCTTACTTTATTTTTATAGTTGGGAAATGAAAATATTGTAAGTATAAATATAATATTGGCAGATATTTTTTATTTAGTACGTAATTTATCTTTGTAAAAAGCTGTTTCTTGTAGCAACACTGTTTCTGAAGCGGGTATTTAATTACACCCAAAATAATACAAAGCAATTAGACAAAAATATTTTATGAAATAAAAAGTAAACAATTTTTGAAATTGCTTAGGTTGTCACCTCTATTTGTCACTTTTTTGTACAAATAAATAATTTTGAAACTATATAAAATGCAATATATTTCATATATTCTAATGATAAAAAATAATGTTTAATTTTACACGATTCAGGGTAGAGGTGAAGTGCTTATGATAGGACTTTTGTTTGTCTCTCAGATTTCCATGATCATGTGATATGACTTTCGTTACCTAAGTGTTATGTTCCGTTTAATTCATTTATTGTATATTAGAAGAACCCGCCACGACTTGTTGTGGCTCAAAATGTATCTATTATAAATGTATAACACTTCCCCCGTGGGGGGGGGAATTTTTCGAAAAATCCCTTCTTAGTGTACATTCTGTTGACGTACTCTATTAAAACGCAATCAAAACCGCAAAAAACCGCATCTAAAATAGTATAAATAGACGCAGAGTTCTTTACCGTAAGCCTTCCCGTAAAGAACTGTCCATCTCCCATGTTTAACGGAATAATACACAACCTATGTCCACCCTGAAGTTCCATTTTAAATATTGGTGAAAAAATTTTTGAAATCGGATCAGTAGTTTCGGAGATTACCTGCTGCATACAAACTTACATACATACTTACAAACATTACCTCTTTATAATATTAGTATACATGTCCACGCGCATTGCGAAGAGTAAACTGAACATTTTCGTTTAATGTCTTTTTTTTTAAAGTCTTTCCGTACTGTGGGCACTAAGAGGGCCTCTTTTTGCAAGTCCATTATGGGTTCGGCCAGGCCCACAATGGGGCTGCCGGGTGGTGAGGGACGAGGCCCGACATTTTTGAACGGACCATCTTCCAAAAAATTTCTGGGGATTTTTCGACCCGTTCGGGATTCGAACATGGGTACCAGAAAGCAGTAGGCAGCCACCTTGACCGCTCGGCCATCCAGACGCTAAATCTGACATTACTGGAGATAGACACGACCTTTTTTTTTTTCTTACTTTCTCGAGCTTTACTAACCAAAATTTTACATCATGAATTTCCCTAAGAAAAAACCTCCCTTAAAAATTTCAAAAATTTTTTGACAATATGCACAGAATTGATTAACCTTTAATAAAGGTAAGTAAAATCGCCTCCTTCACATAAATACACACTAACATCCATAGATATAGAATTTACTTCTGAATTTTTTTGTATTGACGTTTCACGATGTTTTAAGTGGAAAATGTAAAATTCGTGAAGAATTTGACCCTAGTATACTGCTGTTTTCTATTTTATACGATTCTTGTGGTATTTTGCTTAGAGGTTGCAATTTAACATATACATCACTTTTGACATTCATTTATATTTTTATATTTACAGATTTCTGATAAAATTCTTATTGTTATACTGCATCACTATATACCAAGAAGCAATTTTTCTTCTGATGTTTCGTACTATTCTTCGAAAAAAAATTCGAAGAAAAAGAAATTAAATTTTATGTGACAAAGTGGCAAGAAATTGGGGAAAGGGAAGTTCGGCAAAAGAGTGACTGATTACATGATAATAGTCAAGCTATCTATTCTTCCAGTAGCGACACTAAAACACGTTGTGTTTACAAGGGAATCAATTACTTTAATGTAGCTCTATCATTTTGGATCAAATTGTATCTTAATATTTCATGTTTAGTGATCGTGTGATAGTTTTAATCTTACATCGGGAATGGACCATATTTTGATCTAGAATATTTCAGATCGTAAAGCAAGTTTCAAAATTCAAGCTGCATCACGACATCGACCTTATCGAGTTCTACATATTTGCAATATCATGTTCAATGGACAGAAAAAAAACACTTTTTATTTAAAAAAGAGCTTTTGAAAAAACGGAAATAAGTATTTTATTTTAATATGTTATAGATGAAAACCATATTTTTGCTGTATTTATATGTATAGTTTCTAATTTTTTAGTTATTCACTATGAAAAATAATAAGTGTGTATTTGACGAGCCGTAATACTAGTTATAATTAAAACGATTTTAGTTTAATAATTTTATTTGATAATAAAAATATTTAAATATAAATCTCTTGGCACAAATATGAAGTTAATTATTATATATTGAAAATTTCAGACTGCAACTTTTGTAAGTTTATTGGTTACTTCTTTTGGACGTATTGTTTTTAATATATTTTAATTTCCAAGAGCTATTTTTCTTTAATACAATTTAATTTTAAGACGAGAAAGTTTTATTATTTGCATGTGTTGCCATATATATTTTGCAAAACTTAAACCACGTTAACAATTTAAACGAGATACAGTTGAAATTATTACATTGCAGGTACTTGAAAAGCTAGCAATGTAGTTGCTTGACTTTCCTGGCATTACTTTTTTTAAACGAATAAATTTATTTTTCGAAAAATTAAAAATTTATAGAAGAAATAAAAAGTCACATAAGTCAAACATTGTTTTATGATTTTTCAATATACAAACTCCTTGCAATATTTCATAAGTTTTTGACAAAGGGCACAGGTATCATTAATTTTTCATTATTAACAATCTTTATTTGTTCTAAGGCAAACATTGTTACAGCAGGTTAATTTTAAAACTACTTTTACGTGTACATGTAGTATTTTACCGATATTCTTTTGTACATTTCTTTAAATACAACAGTAGATTAACATAAATTTTATGACAATATTTATGAAAATGCATTTTTATCTTTATATTTTGATTAATAAGGTAATTAACAATAATTTTCAATTAGTTATATAACGTTTTAGCTCGTTAGCAATTTGAATAAATAAGTTGTTTATTTTATACATTTAGTTTATTGCTAGCTCTATAGTTTAAGTTTTGGTTTATATAAGTTTTTTCGGTAATTTCATATTCTTGACAACATTTTTCAAATGTTTCACAGTCCTTTAACAAAAGGAGCAAAGAAAAGTCACTGAATTTACACTAATAGCAATATTCTTTAGTGAAATCTATATAAGTTTTGTTGACAAATAATCAGTATTGTTGATTTTGGTACTTTGAAACCGTGCTAGTAGTTATTTGTAGTAATTCAAACACAAATTATTATTGTATTTATTTTCAGGCACTTGGCAATTTTTATCATCAAATTTTATTTAGTTGATACGAGTTGATATTATTTACACACGTTTCGGGCATTTATTGCCCCTCCTCAGCCAACTAAAAACAAAAGTTCATAAGTTACAACACTATAAAATTATAAAAAACAAAGATATTAGGTATTGTTTTTTAAAAACATACCTTTTTAATTTACAGGTTATCAAGATATTAAAACCACAAATTTCCATCGCCTATGTTTAGTTGTTGTTATGGAATTACAAAAACTTCTTGGCCCTTAATACTCGTTATTCTAAGAAACATACGGTTTCGTATTATCTAGAATATTTTAAAAACCTTTTTTATATGGATTTTCTCTTATACATTTACATGATAACAATACAATGAAGTACATACCTAATTATCTGTTTTTCACTGTTATAAAATTTAAACAATTTCAAATTTTTCTTATACATTTACAATTAATTTTTACAACAATACTAAAATTGACATATTTGTCTTTCATCAAAATCATGCAATCCCCTCTTTTTACAAACTTATTGGGATGATCTCTCCTCCCCGCTTTTTTCGTTTCCCCAGTTAAGCGTACCACTGGTTACTATAGTCATATGACTAGTAGGCCACCTTCTGGCATTATTACTTCTTACATAAAATATCTTTTTTCTTAAAATGACTTTTTTTATACAAATTATTTATGATAATTTTTCATTTAAATTATATATGATACTACTGAATATTTGTGAACATTTTATCAAGTAGTAACAAAAGTTGTTTTTATTTTGTTTACAATGCCGTACTTTTTTATATATTAAAATTAGTTGTCCAAATACTTCTTTGTTGATAATAAGTATGAACACAAAAATGGCCACTGAAATATTACACAACACGATAGACAAGAAGAATGCAAGTGGCATTACTGTTACTATTGTAAGGCTTGGAAATTTATAGAAAAGCAATGTCAACATGACTGAGAAAACGGCAAAAATGGAAGGTCACTGAATGCGATCTTTACAAGTTAATTAATCTGAATAACATTGAGGGACTAGCAAGCAGAACTTTGATTATACGCAAAAATCCGCATTAACTGTAATTTAAGCACCGTTCTGCAAAAGAAACGAAGCACTTTCTGTTCATTTTTCTGTTAGAGCTCTTTCTTCTTGAACAATTACTAGAGATTGAAACCTCAGTGTTTTTGGTGAGATCCCAATATAACTGATAATCTCAGCAATGACTAGAAGTAAAAGTACTCTCGCTGCAATTTTTGGCAATGTAGGTGATCCTATATCACTGTAAACCCATTCTATTTTTAAAAAAACCTTGAAATAAGTAGAACTCTAAACATTTTCTTTTAATCCTCCCAAAAATATTTACTCTCCTTTTCAACTTGGTTAAATTTGGATTCCGTAATGAGTAACGGCGTTCGAAATTCTTTTTACTTAGCATTTATTTATTTATTTTTTAAAATTTTTACTTTAGCATTTTTCAAAGCTAAACAAATACAATAAATAGTATAACATATAAATATAAATTTAGTAACACATATATATATAACTCAAATTACACCTAGGCTACCTTCCGATACTCTTTTGGCAAGGTCACACTTTGGGAGAAGCGAGTAGGACCAATATCACTGCAAGCAACATGACAAAAACTTAAAGACTTGTAACTGAGACATTTTCTTAGTGATAAATTAATCTGTTATACACGAATTACAACTGTGATAAATACATATATTTTAATGACTGATTAAACATATTTTGAATCTTACTACACACTAGGAAATCAGATACAGAGAGTATCGAACTCTTAAGTTTTGCAAAAATATAACTATTCTGAAAATAAAGCATTTCGATGAAATTTTTATGTGTTTATGCCTTCATCGCAGATATAAGTTTAATGAAAGGAATACTAAACTTAATTACTTTGAATATTTCAGAGTGAGGACAAAGGTGTAAGTATAATATTTAGTTGTAACCGTTTGATACAGTTTATAGTATGTTGGTATTTTCAAGAGATATTATATGTTTAATATCATCTTAGTTTAAAGGTTATAATTTTAAAATTTTAATCGAAAAAAAAGTAAAAGCGTTGGTAAAAAAATTTCAAAATAAAATGTTAACAAATCACGTAGCAGTGTCGTATATCTATATGTATTCAATAGTAGATAAAGGCATTAACAGGCACATGTTCAATGTTCTTTACATACAAAAAATTTTCCTCTAGCAAATTTATTAAAAAATACGACATGGAAAAAAACACAATACACTCTTAGCCACTTTCGCCAATACGAGACTAAAATAGTATGAAGTAATTCAAAGAACATTAAAAATCATTAACTGATTACTTATCTATCAGTACACAGCATTGAAAATTAAAGTGTTTAAACATAAATTAACAGCTGAATGCTTTTACGCAAAAGTTTCCGAATGTTTTCGTCTCGTGGAGATAATACGAATTAATAGCAAATACTATTACTCGCTCACCAGTATAATCTAATTCATATATAATATAGACCGTTGCTTATTTATCCAATCGTGTATTGTTTTATAAGTGAATAGATTTGATGTTTTATTGTAACATTGCAAACATCACTTCTTTTACTTGTATATGTTTTTCGCAGGGGTCGCCACTGTGATGAATATAACATTATTGGGAGGTCGATGAGGCTATCGGGTCGATTGGGGGTCGATTAAAAAATTGAAACTAAAAACCATAAATATAACTATCCATACTATTATGTTTTTGAATATTGTTTTAATGAATTTAATAGTACAGCTATCTGTCAACTTGTAAAATGGCTACAAATCAAATCACACAGGAGAAGCCAAATTGCTGAGTTTGTCCTCCTCTTCTTATTACATGTCAATTCGCAGCATTCGTAAGCTTGTATCTGACTCTCAGAATGCTGACGTTATTAGCACTTCTACAGCCGTTTTTAAGTCGCTTTTCATTTAATTTTAGTATTTCACATATATACAGTAAAGGTAAAAAATGTAAAATACAAAAACAATTATTAGAATAGTAAGTGCGTCTTCTGCTTGTAACACAAACGTTTTGGTGGGGGATTTAATGTAAGGTTTCGAAAAGTTGTGGGGAATCGATGATCGAAAATGTTTGGCACCCTCTGGTCTACTGTATATCCAACGTTATATTTTCCCCCCAGTTCGCAGTTTATATTTATTTTGACACTGAAAGCTTAATGTTTTGTTTAAAGTTTTTAAAATCTTTTACTATTTAGGTGTGATTATTTATGCACATAACACTCGAAAATTTCTTTAGAAGTTACAACATAAGTTAATAACAGATCTCCTAAATGTTCTGCCGTATATTAACATAAGAATAATTTATAATGTCTAACTTTTTCTGTTGCGAATTTACAACGAGTACGTAAATTTGTATTAAGTAAGAAAGAAATAATTGGCAATTATTTATTTTTAACATTTTTACGATTTATCATTTATGGAGATATTTATGATGGTACAAATAATAGTTATTTCACTTAAGAAATATGATTTGATGCTAATGTTAGTGGAATATTTTAGTGTAAGTTTGTCTAAATACACTTTACATGAATAAAAATGAATATGAAAATTTTTATCGTATAGCTGAACGTTCAACTGGTGAGTATGACTTTTCTGATTATTGTGTTTGTTAGTTGTATAAAAATATGCTATACTTTCATAGTGTGACGTGCACTAATACGTAGAATTACATTAATTATTAAAATATATTAATTGTTATTTTAATTTTTTTATGAATATAAAAAGTTACGAAAAGACATTTTATATTATGTCTAGTTTACTACTTTTAAAGCAATTCGTTATTTACAATTATGTACAAAACTATGTAATGTGTATTAAATTTTAAAATATTCTTTAGTCTGTGTTTAATATCAGTATAAGTTATGTTTCAGTAAAAATTAAAAGTAATATTATAAAATTCGGTTTTGTTATAGAAACTCTATTAAAAATAAATCCATTTAAACGATGTATAGATATATTCATAAATATTATGAATCGAGTGACAAAAAAAAATGATATTTTAGTTCTTTTTCATATACTGCTTTATTATGATTTCGAATTAACAATTGAAGTGAAGCTGAGCATGTGTTATCAGTTATGAAATTGAATGTTTAAGATATGGTTTTAACTGTGTGAAATGCAATACAGTCGACCCCCCTATAACACTGTTGATTATTTCGTTTTATATGAATTCCATGTTGTACGAGTAACTTAGATTTTACAAATACATGTGCCGGCCTGTGAACGGCTCACGTATTTGTAAAATCTAAGTGACTCATACAACATGGAATTCATATAAAGCAGAACAATCAACAGTGTTATAGGGGGGTCGACTTGTACTACATTTTTTTCAGGTATTATTATGTAATTGGCATTTTCTTAAATAAAACCGCATAATTAAGAGAAACTGCAAAATGAGCATGAATGTAAATTTTCATCTCATAAAATGTTAGAGGTGCGAAAAGTCGTAACTAAATTCAGTGATAGAAAAACAAGAAATCAATAAATATTAAATAATTTTTATTAGTTTTACAGTAAAAAATAACACATGCTGTTAATATTGACGAATATTGCATAGTATTTTACTGAGTCGGATGTTTATTGAATAATCGAAAAGATGGTATTTTAATAAAGTTGCAAATTATATGTGAATTATAAGTTGAAACGGCCAGAATTTTCTTTCAGTTAATGTGTAAATGACGATGTTTCATACATACTACACATATTCGTTCTCTTAAGATAAAGAGTGATTAATTACAATAATAAAAAAAATAGAGGAAGTAATAATAAGTTTGATCAAATGTACGATTTTCAAATGCTTTTTTGTCTTTTGAAATGTTAATAAATTAGCATGTAATTTTTTTCTGGACGCGAGTTCTAAAGGTTTGCTTGAATTTTACTTCTAAACTTTTTCTTGGTTAATACAGTTGTTGATGGCACATGTTTACACGTGAATTTAAAGATTAGAGAGTTTCTGGAGAAACCTCGTGTACGTTATTATAAATACTAATATTTAATACGAATGTATCTAATTAAAATGAATTTTTAATTATATAAAATACAATTACTCCTAAAATGTTATAAGAACTTTTATTAGCCACATTGAAAGTTTTCATGAATATATAAAACATAAATATATACTTTACAAAATATATGTATGTGTGTTTTAACGTGATAATGTTGGTAGAGGACAGGTGTAGGTATGTAATTTATTATTAAAATACTGACAAAATGATTTAATTAATAAGCAAGATACATCTATTAAATCGACATAAAGATTACAAAAATCTAATAAATTATTAATTTCCTAACTTCTCATGAACAATTTTAATTAGATTTATGAAAGTAAAAAATATTACATATCTATGGTTAGTGCAATTTAAAAAAATATAAGAGAATATTTTTGCATTAAAATATTTCCTTTCAATAAATTAAAAATTTAAAATTAAATGTGTAATTTATTTATAAATTTAAATAATAATTGTAATTTGTTTCGCGTTTAAATAAAAACAAGTGAATTTTCCATGGAATATTTAAAATAGAATGAGCTTAATACAGCTTTTCACTCATGTTTTTAATTATTGCAGTGTTTGAATTCAAGTATTAATATCATATCGTGAAAATATTCACTCTCTAATAATGTATTCTATCTTATAAACATGTCAAACAAGAACATTTTTTTCACTTTATATTTTGCACGGTAAAACAAATTATTAATACAAAGTTTCAAAGAAAAATATTATTATTAATTCATAAGTGTATATTAAGTAAGTGTATATTCACGTTTTCTTACTTAAATTTATCATTGCGTATGATTTATCCATAAGAAGCTGGAACACTATATGTACTGTACGTTTAAGTGAATTGAAGTTCTGTAAGGAGCCCGCTAAGTGTAGTTCTCTAGATTTTCTTCACAAAAGTTGTACAATATGTGAGTAGAACGCAGCTTATCTTGTAAAATCTTTCCGGAAGGCATGCCACTTGGAAAATTGACCATGTGTTGCGTTACATTATTCCATTAAACTAAACTATCCATATTAATTGAAAAAAGGGTTAATTTATCATAATTGGTGAAATGTTTCAAAAATTGCCAAAATGGCTATAAAAATCTGTAAATCTCTAGGTGGTCTTGATGCAAACATTTCGGACATGTATATTTCAGTCCATCAAAAGTGGGACAGATGAATTAGCATTAAATTTTCATCCTGTCCCAGGCTTAGAGCTTACCAAGCTCGGAATTTTAAATGAAAAGTATGAAAATTTTTGAATACGGATATAAATAGATTCATTTTATACTTATCAAACAGCGTTATTTCTTTTTTCTGTTAAAGAGCCAGAAAGTAAAAATGTCTTTTCCAAATGGTAAAATATTATATAATAATTCAATAATTGTATTTCACATTTGATTATTTCTAATTAATTGATTTTTCTGACGAAATATTTATTGGTCATTGCAAATAATTTTAGTTAAAGAGTGATAAATAATTGCAATATACCTAACACTAGTTTTAATTAAATTAGAATTTTAGTTAAATATATAAAAATAAAAATGTATTTACGTAGTTTCTGTCCAAAACTAAACATAATTTACGTTGAATATTTCAGCCTACAGCTGACGTAAGTATATTATTTAATTGTAACTTCTGCTCGATACATAGTTTATAATATGTTGGTATTTTCAAGAGATATTTTATGTTTAATATAATCCCAATTTAAAGCTTTTAGTTAGTTTACGTTTATCGAAGCAAAAGTAAGAAAATTTAAAGATAAAATGTTAATAAATAGAGTGGCTGTACCGTACAACTCTATGTACCCAATAACTTTTAGAGTAGCTAAACGGCCTTAACGCACACATGTTCTATGTTGATTTCATATGGGAAATTTTGACTAGCGATCAACAAAATCCAACATATGAAAGAAAAAACACAACACAGCCTTAACCACTTTCTCGCCAATATAGGACTCTAAAATAGCATGGAGTGATGTTGGGATCATTAGAAATTATTAACTGATTCATGGGTACACAGCATAAAAAATGGAAATGTATAACATAATTTAATAGGAAAATGCTTACAGGCAAAAGTTTCCAATTTTTTTTCCTAGCAGAGAAAATATGAATTAATTACGAGGATTATTACTCGCTCACTAGTATATTATAATTTATATATAATATAGACCATAGCTTATTTAGACAATAGAGCATTGTACTATGACTGAATATGTAATTTGATTATTACAATTTTTGTGTTATTACACAATTAAACTTTTAAGACTTATCGCACTGACTATGTTGATAAGAAAAAATTAATTAATTAATTATATACACGCTTTTACGTAAATATATTAACTTTTACGTACACAATTACTAATATAAAATGCAATTGGGGCTTTATAATAGACTTTCTTCAGTTGGATAATTTGACATTATAAACATTAAATGTATAAAAATCTATTAAAATTAAAACAGATACATAACATAGAGTTGAATGTTCCTACAAAACTTGTAAAAATTCACATCGTTTAACTCATTCTTCCCTGTGAGCATTAAAAGGGTCGTTTTTTATCAAGCCCATTATGGATTTAGCAAGGCATAAATGGGGCAGCCAGACTTGACATATCAGGACACAATCCCCCCAAAATTTACCCAGGGATTTTTTCAACTGACTCTGGTTTTAATACCAGGTCCCCCATAGCCATAGGCTGCCTCCTTAATTGCTCGGCCACCTAACTTATTCAAAAATAGTATAAATCGAATAGTACAAGTATTTATATTTTAATTCTTTATCATATACTTTTCCATTATTATTTCGAGTTAAGGATTGAAGTAGTGCTGAGCATGTGTTATCGGTTTTCAAATTAGAATTTAAAATATAAATTTAACCTTACGATATGCAATTAATATAGTTTCATCAAGAATTCTTATTAAATTAACATTTTATTAAATAAAACTACATAATTAAGGGAGCCATAAGAGGTGCATAAAGATAAAATTTTAACTTATAGATAAAAGAAATTTGTGGAAATACGATTAATAATATTATCAGATTAAAATTTTATATGTTTAATAAATGAAGAATCTATTGTTTATGTCTGTGACGTTTCATTAATTTTGCGTAGATAATACGGCTGTTATTTATTTCCATTACTTTGTTTAATCAAAGCATTATTCACTGATACATGCTCTGAAATGAATTATGGTACACAAAGAAAAACATGTCTAAAGTATTAAATATACTAGAATAAAACGATCCCTTTCCTTTCAACTTTTCCTATTTTCTTTCTGTAAATAAATTCACAGTATCTCCTATGTAATACTTTATGTGTAAACTTTAAAATAAAATAATTTTGGTAAATACAATAATTAGTTAAGTTCACTCTGAGTAATTTTTGGGTTTAAATACTGTTCAAATCGAAAAATCATTACAAGTTTGCTTTATAGTCAATATACCCCTTTTCAGTAATTGTCAGATTAATTATAATAGTTAATAATAATTATTATTGGAAAATAATCCAGCGAATTTTTTTAATTCCAGAAAGCTACACCACGACTTTAGAAAAGTAAGAATGAATTTTGATTTACACTTTGTTCTGGTATATTATGTCATAAAAATTAAAAAAAAATATTATAATTTAGTGGAATAAATGCGAAACTTTGCATAAGTTAATAAAAATTAACACTGGTGGCAAAATACAAAAATGGAATAATATTACTTGCACCTTCAATAATATGGAACGACTTTTACGACATTAATATAATTTTAAATTTCGTGTAATAACTAGAAATAGTTTACGTAAAATCTTTTAATTATGATTTCTGTAAAACATGTGGCCTATTAAATAGAATATTGAAGTTTTAAATTGGATTAAATTGTTTTACTTGCAGTATTAAATAATAAATCATTCCTGGTATGCAAAAGAAGTGTACAAAGTTTTTAAACACAAATCTTAAGTACTTAATATGGAAACCTTTTGTTACACGACACACAATTGAACAGTAGTCAGTTTACTAGTAGTCAGTAGTCAGTAGTCATTCTGGTTACTATCTCTTGTGTAATGGACGAAATATCCTGAACACTTTAATGTTTCAATTCCGGTATGTTCAAAAGTATTGGTAGCACATCAACCCTACCTTTGACACACCTAAACAATAAGAAATTGTATGGGGTAATCA
Source organism: Centruroides sculpturatus (assembly GCF_000671375.1). NCBI lineage: Eukaryota > Metazoa > Arthropoda > Arachnida > Scorpiones > Buthidae > Centruroides > Centruroides sculpturatus. The sequence goes on from NW_019385800.1 coordinate 147,156, forward strand.
AGTGAGGATGTCGGAAGTTTAAAATCAAAGCCATGTCATTCTGTTTGTGACAGCAGATTCAGCGATGGGCAAAAATCAGCTTTAGTCAAAATTTCCACGGTCACTTTATTTTCAGTTGTAGGTTAGAAAGACCTACGTTTAACCATACGAATTACTTAAAATTCGGATATTCTTTTTATAAATACGAATTATTTTGTAAAATAAACAAATGGAATACTGTATAACATTACAAGAAATTAATGTTTATGAGATGTCCGCTTATTGGAATAATATTTATGCTGCTTACTCATATTTCCCCTTATAATTAAAAATGAAAAATTTGTTATTCTCTTACAAAGTTTCCTCCTTGTAGTAGGAATCGAATATACTTTATTTCAGAAATAAATGAAAGTAACTCTATCGTTGGGTCTTCAATGTGAATTATTTTATAAAAATAAAATTATTATTAGTTTATTAATGAAAAATTGGTAAAAATGTTTTTAAAGACTTTCGATATTTTTGTCGACATTCTCTGACTGTTCTGATTTGTCATTGTTGAGGTATTAGATTGCGTTTAGTGTATTGGATATATTAAGACAAAGCGCCATGACGATATTCGGCAACAAACACTTATATGTCGAAAATAATGCGACATAGCCAACAATCGAAATTCAAACAGAAAACACCTACTTTCTGTATTTTGCAATTATATAATGGTTACTACACGATTTTTTACTGATTTATTATACCATGATAATTTATTTAACAACACTTAGAGTAGTAACAGTATTATTTAATATATCAGTGTAAGATTAGACCTAATTCAGCCCTTTTCTCTTTTATCAAATTATAAGATCAAAGAAACAAAAATGTAATTTTTTTTGTTTTTAATGTATCACAGTGCAAATTTTTTTACCTTGTACTTCATACTAAATTCTCATTTATCTTTAAATCATGAAAAAGTGTTGCTTGCAAATTGTAAAAGTATTAGTTCACAAGTTTGCATAATAATATCTGAATATATAACACTTAATAGAGAAATTGCGGCCGACGTTTTCGCGTTGAAAACGTCGGCCGCAACCACTCTAATTTACGGGAAAATTATGTTATATTAATATTAAATACAAATATTCATGACTGAAGTTTATGCAATGGCCGGAACTTTAGTTTTGATGAACGCAAATTTCGTTTTTCCCTGTTGCATACATAACGTTTCGTGGTAAGAATGTTGCCAATAGAACGAAATCTGAATGGTTATTTACCATTTAGCATAAATAAGTATTTTGCTTACTAACTTGTCTTGTTCATTTATGTAAATTATGGTTTGACATTTATGTGATTTACTTTATAGCTAAATATTGAAACGTTCAATGAACATATTAAAGTTTTCTACTGAAATTTTCTAATGACAATTAATATTAGAATACAGATACTTTTAAAAATATGTTTCCTAATATAAGAGTTTTAATAGAAGTTACTTTTTTCCAGAATAACCAAAATACATTGTAAAACGGAAATAAAGTTGTTTACATTGTCAAATTGTTGTAATTTCATTGATTAATTAAATAAATGGTTTAGAAATTCTGCAATGAAATTGTTTTGAATTTACTTATTTCTTAATTTCATCGATATTTACCTACAAATATAAACTGTATTTATGATAAAGTAAAATAAAATTTAAATTGATCGTTTGAAAATTATAAAAAAATACATACAAACCTTGATGTCATAATAAAAGTGCCAATAATAAAGCATATTTATATTTATTTTATATGAAATTAATACAAAAAAATCACATTAATATAAATGCGACAGTAAAAGTATAAATTTAAACGACGATTTGATATTTAACATATAAGTTTCACTAAATTAGATCGAATATTTAATTAATTAGATTATAATAATTTAAATGATTACAGTAGAGCCTCGATTATCCGACCTCCGATTACCTGACACCTCGGTTAACCGACCGTCCTAGTTGGCAAATTTCAAATGTCCGCTAATGATGTGGCGCTACAATATTTCGCTATGTCTTGGCTACTTTAATATTATTTTTACGTGTTTTAGCTGGCAACAATCATTCGACCATGAAAGGGAGCCAGTATTTAAACGAGGCTTAATTTTCTAATTTTTAACGATACAATAGCGACGATTATTATTTTAAAAAATTTTTGTTAGGCTTAACATCGATGAAAATTCAACGCGAAGTAGGTTAATAGCGATATACTAATATACTAATTACATGGGATATAATAATATACTAC
>NW_019385800.1:149727-177297 GCF_000671375.1 Centruroides sculpturatus
CACGGATTCACTCTGACACGGTTCGAGAAATGGGTAAAACCCTCGTACAACATGAAATGTAATAAATTTTTACATACTTAAGTACTAATAGTTCACAAAAATTATTATTTTCGTGAACTATTAGTACTTCAATGTGTAAATTTTCTTTTCTTGTCTTCATACACATGGTCCTTCGCGAAAATTGTTTCAATTTTGCCAGATCTCGACGCTTCTGCTTCTGGTATTGCCAGATGTTTTTCTCTTATTCCATAAGTGTTTAGCACCATATAAGGAAATTTATAAAGATCTTTTAACTAGAAGCAAGAAATCTAAAATTACATACACTTTTTGCAAAAAATAAAGCATGCATCTGAAAATAATGCAGAAAAATGCTCAGAGGATAACGATAACTTGCCAAAGATAAAACGCTCTCGGTTAATAGTGCTTTTAGTGATGACAAAGGAAACATTGTTTATATTAATATGTATCACTTAAGAAAATTTTAATAAAAATATTTATCTTAATTATGAAAATATGGTAGCATGTTTTTTAATTTTTGGAACCTAATTCTCGTTTTCGTACTAGTTCTTTGTTTCGCATAACACGGATTCGCATAACACGAAAATTTTTTGGAACGTAACTACCGTGTTATACGGGGGTTACCTGTATATATAATGTAGAAAATTTACTTCATTGCACTAAATTTCAGCTTTGCCAATAACAAAAATAATATTAATAAATATAATTTGAAAAACAAGTTATAACAAAACATTCAAGAATTTATTCAGTTAAAAGTAATAAAAAATTATAATATGAAATTTACCTTTTTGGATGTTATAACACAACACTGGAAAGTATTGTAATTGTGTTTTTATGCAAACCTTGACATCATAAGATTTAAGAAACCAATAGAAAAAATATTAAATATTCAATAGCATACGTTTTGACATTAATTCCATTTAATATCTCAGAAAGCGATAAAAATAAACAAAGGATACAGGTTATAAAAACTTCTATATAACAGGAATTGATGCTATATGGTTTCATAGTACGAAAATTGGTAGGGTGTGGAGATTCATATTCGATATCATGCATAGTGTCAAATTTAATAATGTTTACTTGTTATTGCCATTTTAAATATTTTAAAAAGTCTTTTTGATCATTAAAATTAAATGTTTCACCTCTGTATAATAGGTACTAATATAAAAGTGGTTTTTTAAGAACATCTCATAACAGATGAGTCACACAATTTTTATTATTGTGTCAGTAACAGTGTTTTCAAAAATTAATTATTTTTTAATTAATATTTTTTATTAAATTATCAATTTAAAAATCTAGAATTTATTTAGATTTTTATTTTTAATTTAAATTTAAAAAATTAAAATAAAAAATTTATTAAATATTATAAAATGTTTTTAGTTTTATTTTTTCATTTTACAGTTCTACTGGTTTTACCATATGTTTTTAACTCTTACTTATTCCAGTAGACGCCATTAATTATATTATAGTTTTACCATATTAAACATAATAAGGACTGATGATGGGCATATAGCTCGAAATAAATTTTCTTTTATAAAACAACTAGCTTACCCGTCGCGCATTGCTGCGATTTCAGAAGAAAGGAAATTTAAGCAAACTCGTCATGACAAAATTCAATTTACATTTTATAATTTTTATTAAAACTTATTACTATTGCATTATTATTTCGAGTCGATATTAAAATTTGGAAAAGGGTGGATACCTAGATCGGTAAAATACGCGAATTTCCTCCTACAACTTCGATTTGTTGTTCGGGGTACAGTTGAGGTTTTAACGAAGTTCGAGCGAATACATAATTAGCAAAAAAGAAAGTTGAAATAAAGTAATTAAACAAAAATTATTACAAATATCGTAAATAACAGTTCACAAATGCATATATAGAGATATTTTTTGAAGGGGGAAAATGGTCTTTACAATTTGAAATCGATCGAACACACTGTGCTCGAATGCTCGTGTAAACGCGCGCCATCTATCGTAGGATAAATGTAATATGTTAAAAACCTTCGCGGGAGTGTATTAAAAAACTTTCCGAAGTTTTATGGCAATCGTACTATGCCACAAACCTTCGCCGGAGTATATTAAACAACTTCCCAAAGTTTCACGGCAATTGGATAAACGGTGTGGTAATGCATGAAGGACACACACACACACACACAGACAGACACACACACATTGATTTTTATATATATAGATAAAAAAGTAAAATATAGTTTTCCATTTTAAAAAGTGTTTTTGTATAATAAGTTTTCCATAACAATTTTGTGCTTAAATGTGTTAAAACCTAGCATTAAGGAACGGTTCAATTTAAAAAGAAATGAATATTTTGACATTAATTTAAAGCAATATCATAGTTGATATTTGAAAACCGTTGGTAAAATGGGAAAGAAAGATAAAAATCTATCAATTTTTGAATCTCGCTTCGACTTCCTCTGATGTAACAGATGCTTAGTTCCTATTAAATGGAAACTTAACAAGGTCGCATCGGGAGCAAACCCAATTGCCTGTCAAATTCCATATAAATGGAGGGACAGTACTCTTACTCGCGGCTGCTTTGGTTATTTTGTATCTAAAATTGAGTAATGAACAGTTGCAGCCACAAGACGTATAACCATCCTATAGTAGAGGAAAAAATTCATTCCAGGTAATATGCAATTATTGTAAGTTCTCTTCTGACAGCTGTAACCTAGGCATTAGCCCATATGTATTTTTATCAGAAGTTCGATATTAGTTTATTGTACGTCTTAACTAAATATGTATGTGCTGGTTTATGTATAAACCTTGTATAATTAATCATATATATATATATATATATATAAATGGACATGTATGTCCCTATATTTCACTTTTTCGCCAAAACTACACATCGCACGTGAATGGTGTTTGAATGTGGTGGTAGCCCCAAGTCTCCATTCGTGCATAGGGGTAGTTGCGTCTCGATAGCTATAAGGGTGCGGGAGATATGAGGCTGAAAGTGGTTGAAAGTGGCTTTTTATTTCGAATGTTTTGTTCGAATTTGTTCGAATTAAATTCGAACGAAACATTCGAATATTGGTTCGATTATAGAACGATTGTAAACGTTCCAAAAACGTTGAAAATAGTTCGTTTGACTTGACGTGAACAGGAGACGTTCAGAAATAGAATCGGGACCAGATCTCTAATCAGAAACGGGGACCTAATTCTTGCATTCTGTGAAAACGGGTAAGATTGGCTATAATGTAATTATCTTAATCTTCACTATCGTTACTTTTTAAAAACCCAGCGAAGCGGGTCCTTGCAGCTAGTATATATATATAAATAAATAGCGTAGTTTAGTTTATAAGTTAATTTTCTTGGCCTTTATACTAGCAAATAGTCACGACTCCTTCAGCACTCGATTTTTCTCTCCAATTTGAATTCAGACATCCCCACTTAGATGATAAACTGCTGATAGGTAGAATTGAGAGTTGAGTACAGTTTGAAATTTATCCTAGCTGGTGTGAGGAATCTTCAAGAGACAAAAGATTTTCCAATCTCTCGAGGTTTTTATACTTTAACTAAATCAATTCTCGACAGGTGAGTCAGAGTCTTCACTGATCCAATTTCACAATTGCAAAGAACAAAGAAGCTTTAAGATGTTTGAGATACTTTTTAGTTTTCTTTACAGTATGAGAAAAAGGTTTATCATGATGAAACAATTTTTCTCAACTTTTTTGGGTAGTGCCAGGTTTTTCTTTCTAAATATAGCGTTAGTACATTTCTGATATAATAGCATTCAACTTAAGTTAATAAGCGATAGTTGCCAATAACAATTATTATTGTGAAACAAGGGGAATGGTTTTATTGTAATAATTAATATAAACACAAAAATAGTGTTGTTGAGATTATGAGATGATCAAATTTACTTGTTGATTACTTACTATTGAGAACTTAGTAAACAATTATTCTTTTAAATGAATTGTAATCATTCTGGCAGGCTTTTGTAGTTATATGTCAACCAAGTTTCAGGGATAATCTTCTGGACTGGATAAATTTTTTTTGGGATAAGCGTTATGTTAGCTATCTTCCACTTATCTGGAATATGCCTATATTCGAAGCACTCATTATACAGGTAAACAAAGCGAATTAGAATATTCTCAAAAGCACACTTTAGCATTTCTGCTGTTAAATTGTCGAGTCCTGGCGCTTTTTAGTTTTTTAAACACCTAATAGCTGTCCATATTTCTTTAAAATTGAATAGTCTGTAGTTATTGGGATGATCATACGTGCTACATTCAGGGTCCAAATGAATATCTATGCTGTTGCCATCATTAGTATTATCAGGAGGAAAGTGAAAATCTAGAATTTTCTAAATATTATTTTTGATATCATAGCATTCTTGTCTGTTGAGTCTTTGTTTAAGTTCATCATGTCAGGTAGTTTGAGTTTCTTTCTATTTCTAAATAGCAGCTGGTACAAAATTTTCCAAAGGTCCCATTGAGTTAGATTCAGTACAGAAGTCTCTCCATGCTTTCATTCTAATTGCGTAAATATTTTTCTTGTACTTCTTCAGTAATATTTAAAATTTTTCTCGTATTTGTTGTTTGTTCTCCTCATCTGTTGTTCTTTGATATTTCTTTGTTATTTTATTTATTAGTTTTCTCTTTTTCTCAAGATCTTCAGTCCACCAATGGGTTTTTCACTTTTACCTGATTATTATTGTGCCAGCATGGTGCCAAGCGATTTGAATGGCTTTGGTGATATGCTTCACGTATGCCTTCCTGCTTATTTATGGTAGGAAAGTCAAGATGGTATCAGTATTCGTTAAATATATCACGATAGTGATCCCAGTTAGTACGCTTGATGTTAACCTGAGTGCTGATATTAATTACATTTACATGATTTATATAAATCTATGATCGCTGGCTGAATTACATAGTAACGTTTCACAATTTTTTACTAGCTGTGCTATGTCCGAAGATAACAAATAAACATTAGCCCAGCCCTTTGCATGAGGTGTAAACTAGGTAGGATGGTCTGTCATATTGATTGATATAAACCCAAATTCGTCCATCATATTCGTTATTGATCGCCCTCTGTTATCATCTTGTTTATTAAACCAAATAGCCGTTTTTGCGTTAATGTCTCCAGCTACAATCACATTATATAAATAATAACAACTCAAAGCCCGAGAAATATACTATAAATTACCAAACGATCGCCTTAATATCGGGCTATAATATGGCTAATTAAATGATTAATATAAAGTAATTAGACATTAGAGGTAGACGTTAAGCGCCATCTCTTAAGTAAATTAATAATTATTATTAAATAAATAAATTATTAAATAAATTTAGAACCTTCTGGCGTAACTGGCAAGCGCACCGCACGGCAAGCGGAGGTTGCGGTTCAGGCCCCGTCCCGGGCCAGTTCTTTCATTTCAGAATGTTCTAAATTCATTTAATAATTTATTTATTTAATTATAATTATTAATTTACTTAAGAGATGGCGCCTAACGTCTACCTCTAATGTCTAATTAGTTTATACTAATCATTTAATTAGCCATATTATAGCCCGATATTAAGGCGATCGTTTGGTGATTTACAATATCCTTATTTTGATCAATTTCCTTGAGTACCTTTCAATAGTATTCAAGCTTTCCTTGTTATTCATATACGGTGAGATGTACTCATTGATTACATTGATGGAAGGGTCATGTTGGATAATAGCTGTGGTAATTATGTTCGATGAGAGGTGAGGTATAAGCGCAATGTCCATTCTGTTGTTTACGCCAATGAAGCACTTAGTGATTTTACCATTGCTGTTGTATAATATTTGCCAGTTGACAAATCTCACAACCGCACTATTTTCGTATGTGGTTTCTGCACTAGGATTATATCCGCCTGCAATTCATTTGCTTTGTGTATCATTAGAGAGCATGGGGCTTTTCGCTTTTGTGCATTAAGTTGAAGAATGTTGAGGCTTCTCAGAGATGCAGTAGGAATTGCTTGTATTATTGCCATGGGTAGCGTTTTCCAGAGTACTACAGTTAATTTGATTATTACTACCCATAATCGGTTTTGTTCGCTGTTTGAGCCTATAACTTTATTACCATCAGACAACGGCTACTAAAGGCATTGTGGATTGTTGGCATTCTCTTGTCTCGAGGAATTTCTTTGTTAGCATTTCCGGAGTTCATACGGTGTGGTATCTAGTAGCTGTCATTCTTTGTAGCAGTGCACCTTACAACAATGGCTATACCTCTGATTTTCCACACAGTCTCGTGCTAGATGATTAAAACCACAACACTGATAACAGCGTGTGACTGGTAAGAAGTCGTCTATGTATATATTTGCCCATAACATAGAGATTTGCCTGTGGGCAATTAATACGTTACAAATAACTGAAATAAGAGAAAGAACAACATGTCGGCAATTTTCTTTTGTTCTTCTACCTTTTAGTATTGTGCTGATTTTGCAAGCTTCTCATACCAATGTTTCGTCCTTGTTCTTCCAGATATTATTCTGTTCTGTCATGACTTCTATAATTTTTTCTTCGGGGATGCTGTTTGGAACGTTTAAGAGAATGACTCTTGGTCATGTTTTTTCTGTCGTTTTGCACTTAATCTTGTCTCTAATTTCCGGGAGCTTCTCTATTGCTTCCCTTAATTTTATCCCCGTCATCCTCGCATTTGACTCACATTTGACATACACAGCATTTGACATACAAATGCTGTTTGATTTGACAGGTTTGATTGTTTTTACCTTTATTTGAAATTGGTGGTTCAATCTTGTAAATAATTTCTTTATTTACCACGCTCATGTTAACATGTGAGCCATTCTCAGCATTAGAATACACCAAAACAGTGTAGTTTCCTCCAATCCCTTCACTCTTCACTTTAGTATTTAACGAGTTCGTTATAGCATTCGTTGTCTTGCTTAGCCTTGATCAATTTTTAATCACCTCTGCAAACAAGCGTGGTCTGCTCTCCTAACTTTGTACTGGTTGAATCTTCATTTCTCTGACACCATGTAGAATTCCTTGCAGTTGCCCTATGCATGAGAACATGTACGTCAATCTTTCGCGAATTTCCTTACGTTCTTCGGTTTTTATGTTTGAATTATATTATACCAGTACACGGTCCACAATTCTGATTAAACGATCGTGAGCGTCGTAAAATATAGTATATTTTAGCGAAGTAATGACTACTTGAAATTCCGTGTCCATTTTGATAACTTAACACCTCACCAATCGGTCTTAGCAATCTAGAATTCTAACAGAGCGTGAAAATTAGCAGTTCAGTACGGCCTGCAACACAGACCGCAAACTAACATAATAGTAGATACTAACCACGATACAAAATCGATACAACTCTGCTAGACAGTACCGCCGAAACCATACACAGAAGCGTCGAGCGGTTGTGATTACACACCCGTGCCACAGTCTCCGAATTATGGTCCATGATGTGAGAAAACAAAGGCCTTTGTTTAACCCGCCGATAAAAACCGTTATAAACTTGATAAAAATCGCGTAGATATAGCAGATTTAGATGTATGTCGCCCTAAACAGCCGGCCCGCAGAGCACAGCAGAAAGCCCGCCCAAAGTCGACGAAACGCGAAAATTTGTAGAACGGCGGAAATTAAACCAATTAATAAAATTAATATATATATATATATATACCAAACGATAATCGCTATTCACGATAACTACTTAACTAAAAATTTAAACTAATCCGTTAATAAGAAAACGCAATCCGAAACTGCCGAAAGTGGGCCACGTGGTCTCAGATGATAAGCAGCCATAATAACATAAATTATGGACGGAATTACACAAACGTAACGTCAATTTAATCTTCGTGATCTCAGTAATCTGAAAAAGACAAAACTCACAGTTACGCCGATATAACGCCGATGTAGTCTACCATATCTACAGCAGCTGGTCAAATTAAAATGTCACATCTTGTCCCATTGAATTGAAAGTGGAAGTAAAATTATGAAAATGGTTTAATATTTCGTAGCGTCCGTGTGAGGAAACCGCGGCTCCCTAGAGTGCCGTGGCTCACACTTTGGGAACCGCTGCTATAGGTCAATGAAATCATACACGTATGAAAACTTAGCACCTAAAACATATTTACAACTACGAAAAATTAATAGAGTAACTCGTAGAGTTTTAATTATATAAATTTATTTTAAAAATTTATAGATAAATTAATATATGAACAAAAAACATTATATCATGCAAACTATTGATTTTTAAATATAAATTAAAATATTTTTAATTGACCCTACTAGAAACGTGCATAAGACAGTTAATGTTAATCTCCATATTAAATTAGAAAATAATATAAAATTTAAAAATATTAAAAAATAAATGAAGTATTAAAACTTCTGTAATAAAGAGAAAATATTAATTTACAATGAAAAGGGTACCAGGAAGAATATTTTTTAAGAAACCAAAAATAAGTTAAAATTAATTTTCTGACGATGTAAGTCGCTCGAAAATACAGCTAAAATTAAAAATTGCAATTACTCTGCCATTATTTGTTAAAGACGAATGTAAAATCTTTTGTTCACTTGACTACTTCCACGTGTGCTACTTTATGAATTGTTTGCATTTAAATTCAATTATTTTTCGTTTATTCAGTTGTATACTACAAAAATATCAAATGAAGGTCGCTTCTATAATTTTGAAAACAAAAATATTATTTCAAGATAAACTGATATTTGTCTATTATACGCTTTACGGCAAACGAATAAAATTAAAAAATATATAATATTCCGCTTTTATTACCGAATTCAATAATTTAGACTTTTAGAATTCTTCTAACGGAAGAAGAAACATATTTATATTCATGAAGAACGCACAAAGGCAGGAATTTGGGGCAATTTGTTCCAATTCTAAAGAAAGTCGAAAGTCGGTCCTATTGTCCCTATATAATGTTTTTTATGTTCTTTTTAACTCATTTAATAATTGAATTTTTTTGACGAGGATCCTGAAGACCCCTTGTTAAGCTTTTATTAACCTCTAGTCATATCTAATGTCCATTATGTCAGAATAAATAGTTTGGTAACAATTTCTTTTTGTTATAATTGGTAAATACAAGATTCGTAACAATAAATTTACAGTAAAACCTTCAAAAACGTGCGCTAATGGCAACTTGAAAAACGATATTTTTTGGGGAAATGGTTGTTCTTGGAAGTTTCAATGTATTTAATTTATATATAAGAATTCTATAGATTATTAGACATGTTACAAAACGAATAAGTATTTATAACGAATCTTGGAGTGCCGTGTTCAAAAACAGGATGTCACCTGAACAAACGAAATGTGAAATTCGTGTTGTTGACAAAGTACAGATTTCTACGCAAGTAAATTTGATTAATTTATTCCTATATTGCCGTTTCTAAAATATTTTTAAGTTTTATTTTTGAGAAACAATTTAAATACTAAATGAAAAATTTAGGTGTATCTTCAAACACGTTATTTTACTTATGTACTAAACCTGACAAAAATAATTATACAGGTGTTATTGCTATTCTAATTTTCGTGTTAGCCGTTTGAAGAAAACCCTGAAAATCTCACATGGACAGTTGGCTAATTAATGAGGCATAACACGTATCTAACTACTATATTTCAGTGGTTTAGATGCTAAACCTATGAGGGATGCAGGAATTATGAATCTTCTGTAGCTGTTTTTATGCACATAAACAGTAAAAATGTGACGTTTTTCTTTCTGGTGAATGTGATTTTGCCCCTTGGAAAAAGTTTAATACTTATCAATGTAAAGATAATGGAATTTCGGATTTAAATTGTTACAGTAATAAATTTGAAGTAGAAAATTTCAAGAAAAAACTGTTAAATTTGTTTATTTAAAAAGTTGATTAAAACCTATCTAAAATCTTTTATATAAAAATAGATTTTTGTTGATTACATCTCATTTTCATATTTTTGTTATAAAAGATTATGAAACGAATTAAACTGAATTGGAACGACATTTAAATATTTAGAAAAATTAATTTTTAAAATTCAAATTATTAAAAAAATATCAAAATTTAGTTATTGCTGGAGCATTAAAATTGTTTATATTTTTCTTAAAAATCTATTAAACGAAACGATATCATTGGTGGAAATAAAGAAAACAAATAAAATCCAACTGGTGAAAATTTGTTGTCTACAAAAAGATTGATATTCTGATGTCATCCAGTGACGTAAATTGAAACAGTATAAAAGTCAGAAATAAAATAATTTAGAAAATCCATTTAATTAGTTTCCTTCACTGTTCGTTAGGAAAATCGATCGACTTTCGAAGATGAGATTCGCTTTGATTTTTTTGTTTGGATTTATTGGTACGTAGGATTTTTTTATTCTTTATGCACGTGTATTGATTATACTTGTATCGGTTATTGACAATTAATATGTACATAATTTCTATTTTCATTTAAACTATATTTTCTTTCTTGGTTTTGCGTATTTTATTGGTAAATTATAAAAAACTTTCCACATCCCAACGAGAAATGTTAGTTGAAACATCAATTAGTTTATGACTTATTGTGCAGTTAGAAAAATACTATTTGTAATTTCATATTTTATCAATTGTTTAATTATTGCTCAACAAGTCGTTAGCAGCATTTATGAGAAATCAAGTGAGAAGTAATGAGGTGAATGTTTGAAAAGTTATTAGCAGTTTGAGCATCTGACATTGATCGTAGGGATAAGAGTGAATAATTATATTCTTAACAAAAAACTTTACCAAGTTGTCTATTGTTTCGATAAATTGTAAATATTAAATTATTATCAAGTAAGCTCTTCATAATACCATAACATAGTACATACCATTTTGTAGAATATAACGACTTTTATATAACTTACATGAAGGAAGCATTAAATCGAGCACTAAAAATTTACTAGAAGCAATAACTTCAAACTATCAAGACTTATATTAAAAAACTTAATATATGTAAACATTAACATATTATAACATTTGCATTTAGTTTTAAATAATTTATTTATTACTTATATTTTTATATGCTTTCATGATTATATATAATTATGATACTTTTATTTTCAGGAATTAATATCGCTATGGCGCAGAATGATAGAACCGTAAGTCTAGTTTATTTTATATGTAGTCAAACCTTTAAACAGCTGCCACTGACTATGACAGTATAGTGTAAAAAATATCACTAGTTGTTTGAAAGTTATTTTGTTTATATTTCAAAAAGTAATGTTTCTGAAAAAATGGCCGCTGTTTAGAGGTGTCCATTATTGGGGTTCGACAGTATTACAGCTATTGTCAGTATTAATTCAAAATTATACACATATTAAAGATAAAAGTGAATTTTAATATAATATATAATGTTAATTCTAGGCAATGGTTTGTTAAAATTACTCAGTATTACTTTTCAATATTATTCTTTTTCTCGTAAAATGGCGTACAATGTAGGCCTAAAAGTTTCGAATAATTTACAAATATACGAATATTCGTTTACCCGGAGTACAGTAAAGTTCAAACTCACCTCATTACATTTTAAATTTAGATTAGCTGAGAATATACCAGTGAGATATTGTTATGGATGAAAATATCGATGTTTTTCAATCTACTCGAGTGTTTAAACTGTGAATTAAAAGGCAAAATGATAAAAACAACTGTCCACCCGAAGTAATCTAAGAAAAACATTTTGGATAATGCTGCACTAACAACGTTCATATCTTCGATTTTAAAAACATCCATTTAATTATAAACGAATCGGTCAAAAAGTCTAACGAAATAAGAATAACGATGACGTCATTTTCGTCATTCTTCGACTATACAAACCTACTCTATGTGAGACACAGAAGAAAGTAAATAATAAGTTAAAGGTCATCTGCACATTAGCAGGAAATAATGCTTATTTTCACCATACGAATACTTCATTGTTTAGCTCTTGCCTGCCTTCGTTATTAGGTTATCTGGGTGACTTAGAACTTTACTCTGTGTCCTATAAATTTGCTTAGCAGGAAATTTTAGGAAAATTAGGAAATGTTTCTACAAAATGTATGATGTAATGTTACAAGTTATATCTGCATACTCAAACTATTCTGATAAACCTTAGATATTTTATGCTCTTACTTGAAAATAGTATAAATCATCACAGCTGTGACTAGGGTATGGGCAATATGGCCCCTGCCATAGGCGCTGATTTAATAAAAGCGCCAACGAGGTTTCGGAATAATATGTATTCGAAATTAATAACACAAAAATTTTTTTATATTTTTATAGTATTTAAATGTCATTAGATAATTTTTTTACTTTAGTNGAGACGTTCAGAAATAGAATCGGGACCAGATCTCTAATCAGAAACGGGGACCTAATTCTTGCATTCTGTGAAAACGGGTAAGATTGGCTATAATGTAATTATCTTAATCTTCACTATCGTTACTTTTTAAAAACCCAGCGAAGCGGGTCCTTGCAGCTAGTATATATATATAAATAAATAGCGTAGTTTAGTTTATAAGTTAATTTTCTTGGCCTTTATACTAGCAAATAGTCACGACTCCTTCAGCACTCGATTTTTCTCTCCAATTTGAATTCAGACATCCCCACTTAGATGATAAACTGCTGATAGGTAGAATTGAGAGTTGAGTACAGTTTGAAATTTATCCTAGCTGGTGTGAGGAATCTTCAAGAGACAAAAGATTTTCCAATCTCTCGAGGTTTTTATACTTTAACTAAATCAATTCTCGACAGGTGAGTCAGAGTCTTCACTGATCCAATTTCACAATTGCAAAGAACAAAGAAGCTTTAAGATGTTTGAGATACTTTTTAGTTTTCTTTACAGTATGAGAAAAAGGTTTATCATGATGAAACAATTTTTCTCAACTTTTTTGGGTAGTGCCAGGTTTTTCTTTCTAAATATAGCGTTAGTACATTTCTGATATAATAGCATTCAACTTAAGTTAATAAGCGATAGTTGCCAATAACAATTATTATTGTGAAACAAGGGGAATGGTTTTATTGTAATAATTAATATAAACACAAAAATAGTGTTGTTGAGATTATGAGATGATCAAATTTACTTGTTGATTACTTACTATTGAGAACTTAGTAAACAATTATTCTTTTAAATGAATTGTAATCATTCTGGCAGGCTTTTGTAGTTATATGTCAACCAAGTTTCAGGGATAATCTTCTGGACTGGATAAATTTTTTTTGGGATAAGCGTTATGTTAGCTATCTTCCACTTATCTGGAATATGCCTATATTCGAAGCACTCATTATACAGGTAAACAAAGCGAATTAGAATATTCTCAAAAGCACACTTTAGCATTTCTGCTGTTAAATTGTCGAGTCCTGGCGCTTTTTAGTTTTTTAAACACCTAATAGCTGTCCATATTTCTTTAAAATTGAATAGTCTGTAGTTATTGGGATGATCATACGTGCTACATTCAGGGTCCAAATGAATATCTATGCTGTTGCCATCATTAGTATTATCAGGAGGAAAGTGAAAATCTAAAATTTTCTAAATATTATTTTTGATATCATAGCATTCTTGTCTGTTGAGTCTTTGTTTAAGTTCATCATGTCAGGTAGTTTGAGTTTCTTTCTATTTCTAAATAGCAGCTGGTACAAAATTTTCCAAAGGTCCCATTGAGTTAGATTCAGTACAGAAGTCTCTCCATGCTTTCATTCTAATTGCGTAAATATTTTTCTTGTACTTCTTCAGTAATATTTAAAATTTTTCTCGTATTTGTTGTTTGTTCTCCTCATCTGTTGTTCTTTGATATTTCTTTGTTATTTTATTTATTAGTTTTCTCTTTTTCTCAAGATCTTCAGTCCACCAATGGGTTTTTCACTTTTACCTGATTATTATTGTGCCAGCATGGTGCCAAGCGATTTGAATGGCTTTGGTGATATGCTTCACGTATGCCTTCCTGCTTATTTATGGTAGGAAAGTCAAGATGGTATCAGTATTCGTTAAATATATCACGATAGTGATCCCAGTTAGTACGCTTGATGTTAACCTGAGTGCTGATATTAATTACATTTACATGATTTATATAAATCTATGATCGCTGGCTGAATTACATAGTAACGTTTCACAATTTTTTACTAGCTGTGCTATGTCCGAAGATAACAAATAAACATTAGCCCAGCCCTTTGCATGAGGTGTAAACTAGGTAGGATGGTCTGTCATATTGATTGATATAAACCCAAATTCGTCCATCATATTCGTTATTGATCGCCGTCTGTTATCATCTTGTTTATTAAACCAAATAGCCGTTTTTGCGTTAATGTCTCCAGCTACAATCACATTATATAAATAATAACAACTCAAAGCCCGAGAAATATACTATAAATTACCAAACGATCGCCTTAATATCGGGCTATAATATGGCTAATTAAATGATTAATATAAAGTAATTAGACATTAGAGGTAGATGTTAAGCGCCATCTCTTAAGTAAATTAATAATTATTATTAAATAAATAAATTATTAAATAAATTTAGAACCTTCTGGCGTAACTGGCAAGCGCACCGCACGGCAAGCGGAGGTTGCGGTTCAGGCCCCGTCCCGGGCCAGTTCTTTCATTTCAGAATGTTCTAAATTCATTTAATAATTTATTTATTTAATTATAATTATTAATTTACTTAAGAGATGGCGCCTAACGTCTACCTCTAATGTCTAATTAGTTTATACTAATCATTTAATTAGCCATATTATAGCCCGATATTAAGGCGATCGTTTGGTGATTTACAATATCCTTATTTTGATCAATTTCCTTGAGTACCTTTCAATAGTATTCAAGCTTTCCTTGTTATTCATATACGGTGAGATGTACTCATTGATTACATTGATGGAAGGGTCATGTTGGATAATAGCTGTGGTAATTATGTTCGATGAGAGGTGAGGTATAAGCGCAATGTCCATTCTGTTGTTTACGCCAATGAAGCACTTAGTGATTTTACCATTGCTGTTGTATAATATTTGCCAGTTGACAAATCTCACAACCGCACTATTTTCGTATGTGGTTTCTGCACTAGGATTATATCCGCCTGCAATTCATTTGCTTTGTGTATCATTAGAGAGCATGGGGCTTTTCGCTTTTGTGCATTAAGTTGAAGAATGTTGAGGCTTCTCAGAGATGCAGTAGGAATTGCTTGTATTATTGCCATGGGTAGCGTTTTCCAGAGTACTACAGTTAATTTGATTATTACTACCCATAATCGGTTTTGTTCGCTGTTTGAGCCTATAACTTTATTACCATCAGACAACGGCTACTAAAGGCATTGTGGATTGTTGGCATTCTCTTGTCTCGAGGAATTTCTTTGTTAGCATTTCCGGAGTTCATACGGTGTGGTATCTAGTAGCTGTCATTCTTTGTAGCAGTGCACCTTACAACAATGGCTATACCTCTGATTTTCCACACAGTCTCGTGCTAGATGATTAAAACCACAACACTGATAACAGCGTGTGACTGGTAAGAAGTCGTCTATGTATATATTTGCCCATAACATAGAGATTTGCCTGTGGGCAATTAATACGTTACAAATAACTGAAATAAGAGAAAGAACAACATGTCGGCAATTTTCTTTTGTTCTTCTACCTTTTAGTATTGTGCTGATTTTGCAAGCTTCTCATACCAATGTTTCGTCCTTGTTCTTCCAGATATTATTCTGTTCTGTCATGACTTCTATAATTTTTTCTTCGGGGATGCTGTTTGGAACGTTTAAGAGAATGACTCTTGGTCATGTTTTTTCTGTCGTTTTGCACTTAATCTTGTCTCTAATTTCCGGGAGCTTCTCTATTGCTTCCCTTAATTTTATCCCCGTCATCCTCGCATTTGACTCACATTTGACATACACAGCATTTGACATACAAATGCTGTTTGACTTGACAGGTTTGATTGTTTTTACCTTTATTTGAAATTGGTGGTTCAATCTTGTAAATAATTTCTTTATTTACCACGCTCATGTTAACATGTGAGCCATTCTCAGCATTAGAATACACCAAAACAGTGTAGTTTCCTCCAATCCCTTCACTCTTCACTTTAGTATTTAACGAGTTCGTTATAGCATTCGTTGTCTTGCTTAGCCTTGATCAATTTTTAATCACCTCTGCAAACAAGCGTGGTCTGCTCTCCTAACTTTGTACTGGTTGAATCTTCATTTCTCTGACACCATGTAGAATTCCTTGCAGTTGCCCTATGCATGAGAACATGTACGTCAATCTTTCGCGAATTTCCTTACGTTCTTCGGTTTTTATGTTTGAATTATATTATACCAGTACACGGTCCACAATTCTGATTAAACGATCGTGAGCGTCGTAAAATATAGTATATTTTAGCGAAGTAATGACTACTTGAAATTCCGTGTCCATTTTGATAACTTAACACCTCACCAATCGGTCTTAGCAATCTAGAATTCTAACAGAGCGTGAAAATTAGCAGTTCAGTACGGCCTGCAACACAGACCGCAAACTAACATAATAGTAGATACTAACCACGATACAAAATCGATACAACTCTGCTAGACAGTACCGCCGAAACCATACACAGAAGCGTCGAGCGGTTGTGATTACACACCCGTGCCACAGTCTCCGAATTATGGTCCATGATGTGAGAAAACAAAGGCCTTTGTTTAACCCGCCGATAAAAACCGTTATAAACTTGATAAAAATCGCGTAGATATAGCAGATTTAGATGTATGTCGCCCTAAACAGCCGGCCCGCAGAGCACAGCAGAAAGCCCGCCCAAAGTCGACGAAACGCGAAAATTTGTAGAACGGCGGAAATTAAACCAATTAATAAAATTAATATATATATATATATATACCAAACGATAATCGCTATTCACGATAACTACTTAACTAAAAATTTAAACTAATCCGTTAATAAGAAAACGCAATCCGAAACTGCCGAAAGTGGGCCACGTGGTCTCAGATGATAAGCAGCCATAATAACATAAATTATGGACGGAATTACACAAACGTAACGTCAATTTAATCTTCGTGATCTCAGTAATCTGAAAAAGACAAAACTCACAGTTACGCCGATATAACGCCGATGTAGTCTACCATATCTACAGCAGCTGGTCAAATTAAAATGTCACATCTTGTCCCATTGAATTGAAAGTGGAAGTAAAATTATGAAAATGGTTTAATATTTCGTAGCGTCCGTGTGAGGAAACCGCGGCTCCCTAGAGTGCCGTGGCTCACACTTTGGGAACCGCTGCTATAGGTCAATGAAATCATACACGTATGAAAACTTAGCACCTAAAACATATTTACAACTACGAAAAATTAATAGAGTAACTCGTAGAGTTTTAATTATATAAATTTATTTTAAAAATTTATAGATAAATTAATATATGAACAAAAAACATTATATCATGCAAACTATTGATTTTTAAATATAAATTAAAATATTTTTAATTGACCCTACTAGAAACGTGCATAAGACAGTTAATGTTAATCTCCATATTAAATTAGAAAATAATATAAAATTTAAAAATATTAAAAAATAAATGAAGTATTAAAACTTCTGTAATAAAGAGAAAATATTAATTTACAATGAAAAGGGTACCAGGAAGAATATTTTTTAAGAAACCAAAAATAAGTTAAAATTAATTTTCTGACGATGTAAGTCGCTCGAAAATACAGCTAAAATTAAAAATTGCAATTACTCTGCCATTATTTGTTAAAGACGAATGTAAAATCTTTTGTTCACTTGACTACTTCCACGTGTGCTACTTTATGAATTGTTTGCATTTAAATTCAATTATTTTTCGTTTATTCAGTTGTATACTACAAAAATATCAAATGAAGGTCGCTTCTATAATTTTGAAAACAAAAATATTATTTCAAGATAAACTGATATTTGTCTATTATACGCTTTACGGCAAACGAATAAAATTAAAAAATATATAATATTCCGCTTTTATTACCGAATTCAATAATTTAGACTTTTAGAATTCTTCTAACGGAAGAAGAAACATATTTATATTCATGAAGAACGCACAAAGGCAGGAATTTGGGGCAATTTGTTCCAATTCTAAAGAAAGTCGAAAGTCGGTCCTATTGTCCCTATATAATGTTTTTTATGTTCTTTTTAACTCATTTAATAATTGAATTTTTTTGACGAGGATCCTGAAGACCCCTTGTTAAGCTTTTATTAACCTCTAGTCATATCTAATGTCCATTATGTCAGAATAAATAGTTTGGTAACAATTTCTTTTTGTTATAATTGGTAAATACAAGATTCGTAACAATAAATTTACAGTAAAACCTTCAAAAACGTGCGCTAATGGCAACTTGAAAAACGATATTTTTTGGGGAAATGGTTGTTCTTGGAAGTTTCAATGTATTTAATTTATATATAAGAATTCTATAGATTATTAGACATGTTACAAAACGAATAAGTATTTATAACGAATCTTGGAGTGCCGTGTTCAAAAACAGGATGTCACCTGAACAAACGAAATGTGAAATTCGTGTTGTTGACAAAGTACAGATTTCTACGCAAGTAAATTTGATTAATTTATTCCTATATTGCCGTTTCTAAAATATTTTTAAGTTTTATTTTTGAGAAACAATTTAAATACTAAATGAAAAATTTAGGTGTATCTTCAAACACGTTATTTTACTTATGTACTAAACCTGACAAAAATAATTATACAGGTGTTATTGCTATTCTAATTTTCGTGTTAGCCGTTTGAAGAAAACCCTGAAAATCTCACATGGACAGTTGGCTAATTAATGAGGCATAACACGTATCTAACTACTATATTTCAGTGGTTTAGATGCTAAACCTATGAGGGATGCAGGAATTATGAATCTTCTGTAGCTGTTTTTATGCACATAAACAGTAAAAATGTGACGTTTTTCTTTCTGGTGAATGTGATTTTGCCCCTTGGAAAAAGTTTAATAGTTATCAATGTAAAGATAATGGAATTTCGGATTTAAATTGTTACAGTAATAAATTTGAAGTAAAAAATTTCAAGAAAAAACTGTTAAATTTGTTTATTTAAAAAGTTGATTAAAACCTATCTAAAATCTTTTATATAAAAATAGATTTTTGTTGATTACATCTCATTTTCATATTTTTGTTATAAAAGATTATGAAACGAATTAAACTGAATTGAAACGACATTTAAATATTTAGAAAAATTAATTTTTAAAATTCAAATTATTAAAGAAATATCAAAATTTAGTTATTGCTAGAGCATTAAAATTGTTTATATTTTTCTTAAAAATCTATTAAACGAAACGATATCATTGGTGGAAATAAAGAAAACAAATAAAATCCAACTGGTGAAAATTTGTTGTCTACAAAAAGATTGATATTCTGATGTCATCCAGTGACGTAAATTGAAACAGTATAAAAGTCAGAAATAAGATAATTTAAAAAATACATTTAATCAGTTTCTTTTACTGTTCGTTAGGAAAATCGATCGACTGTCGAAGATGAGATTCGCTTTGATTTTTCTGTTTGGATTTATTGGTACGTAGGATTTTTTTATTCTTTATGCACGTGTATTGATTATACTTGTATCGGTTATTGACAATTAATATATACATAATTTCTATTTTCATTTAAACTATATTTTCTTTCTTGGTTTTGCGTATTTTATTGGTAAATTATAAAGAACTTTCCACATCCCAACGAGAAATGTTAGTTGAAACATCAATTAGTTTATGACTTATTGTGCAGTTAGAAAAATACTATTTGTAATTTCATATTTTATCAATTGTTTAATTATTGCTCAACAAGTCGTTAGCAGCATTTATGAGAAATCAAGTGAGAAGTAATGAGGTGAATGTTTGAAAAGTTATTAGCAGTTTGAGCATCTGACATTGATCGTAGGGATAAGAGTGAATAATTATATTCTTAACAAAAAACTTTACCAAGTTGTCTATTGTTTCGATAAATTGTAAATATTAAATTATTATCAAGTAAGCTCTTCATAATACCATAACATAGTACATACCATTTTGTAGAATATAACGACTTTTATATAACTTACATGAAGGAAGCATTAAATCGAGCACTAAAAATTTACTAGAAGCAATAACTTCAAACTATCAAGACTTATATTAAAAAACTTAATATATGTAAACATTAACATATTATAACATTTGCATTTAGTTTTGAATAATTTATTTATTACTTATATTTTTATATGCTTTCATGATTATATATAATTATGATACTTTTATTTTCAGGAATTAATATCGCTATGGCGCAGAATGATAGAACCGTAAGTCTAGTTTATTTTATATGTAGTCAAACCTTTAAACAGCTGCCACTGACTATGACAGTATAGTGTAAAAAATATCACTAGTTGTTTGAAAGTTATTTTGTTTATATTTCAAAAAGTAATGTTTCTGAAAAAATGGCTGCTGTTTAGAGGTGTCCATTATTGGGGTTCGACAGTATTACAGCTATTGTCAGTATTAATTCAAAATTATACACATATTAAAGATAAAAGTGAATTTTAATATAATATATAATGTTAATTCTAGGCAATGGTTTGTTAAAATTACTCAGTATTACTTTTCAATATTATTCTTTTTCTCGTAAAATGGCGTACAATGTAGGCCTAAAAGTTTCGAATAATTTACAAATATACGAATATTCGTTTACCCGGAGTACAGTAAAGTTCAAACTCACCTCATTACATTTTAAATTTAGATTAGCTGAGAATATACCAGTGAGATATTGTTATGGATGAAAATATCGATGTTTTTCAATCTACTCGAGTGTTTAAACTGTGAATTAAAAGGCAAAATGATAAAAACAACTGTCCACCCGAAGTAATCTAAGAAAAACATTTTGGATAATGCTGCACTAACAACGTTCATATCTTCGATTTTAAAAACATCCATTTAATTATAAACGAATCGGTCAAAAAGTCTAACGAAATAAGAATAACGATGACGTCATTTTCGTCATTCTTCGACTATACAAACCTACTCTATGTGAGACACAGAAGAAAGTAAATAATAAGTTAAAGGTCATCTGCACATTAGCAGGAAATAATGCTTATTTTCACCATACGAATACTTCATTGTTTAGCTCTTGCCTGCCTTCGTTATTAGGTTATCTGGGTGACTTAGAACTTTACTCTGTGTCCTATAAATTTGCTTAGCAGGAAATTTTAGGAAAATTAGGAAATGTTTCTACAAAATGTATGATGTAATGTTACAAGTTATATCTGCATACTCAAACTATTCTGATAAACCTTAGATATTTTATGCTCTTACTTGAAAATAGTATAAATCATCACAGCTGTGACTAGGGTATGGGCAATATGGCCCCTGCCATAGGCGCTGATTTAATAAAAGCGTCAACGAGGTTTCGGAATAATATGTATTCGAAATTAATAACACAAAAATTTTTTTATATTTTTATAGTATTTAAATGTCATTAGATAATTTTTTTACTTTAGTATTTTTTAAAAATAAAATTATTTTTTTTTTCATAATAAAAATTAAATAGGCGACATTTTAATTCTTGGCCATAGATGTCCAAAATCCTAGTTATGGCTCCGTGAATCATACTTTATCATTTGAACAGAAAAAAGTATAATTCTCATATATATGTAAAAAACTAAATTTAAATTTTATATGAAAACTATTTTTAGCGTGTTGCTTAGTTTCTGATAACGACAGTTTAATTATAACGAAATATGATAGACATTTCGAGCTTTGAATAATTTATTAATTTATAACATTTTTTGTCGCTGTAACCAGATAAATTATCAGAGAAGCTTTTCGAACGATGTTTTTCCGGCACTTATAATTTACAAAGTTAATTTCGCGAATAATGTCATACCTTAGGAGATTGAACTTTAAAATTTTTAGCATTATTATTACTTATTATATATTTAAAAAATGCATATTTTTGAAGGACAGGAGTGAGTTTATAAAGAAGTACTAATAACGTGTATCACTTTTGTTAAACACGACCTGATTCGAGACACACTACTCTCTTTCCCATTTACAATTAAGTGCTGTTGTCTAATAGCATCGATGCCTGATATATAAAAATAAACCTGCAAAGTTTTTGAAATTTTTATCATGCATACGTTCAGAAATTTGTATGGGTGATTTTACAGTTTAGTTTTCCATGAGTGTTAAACCGTCAAAAAATGCGAAAATAATTGGATCACAATTCTGTATGGTTTATCTGTTGTAAATGTTTGTCTGGCAAAAAGTTATTGTTTAATAAAATTGAACCCAAAAAATTTTTTGTTTTTAATTCTATTAAACAACTAGCAGACCCTGCCACACGTTGTTGTGGCTCAAAATGTATCTATTATAAATTTATAACATTTCCCCGTGGGGGGATTTTTCGAAAAATTTCTTTTTAGTGTACATTCTGTTGACGTATCCTATTAAAACACAATCAAAAACGCAAAAAACCGCATCTAAAGTAGTATAAATAGAAGCAGAGTTCTTTACGGTAAGCCTTAATCCTAACCATCTCCCTTCAGTGTGGGGAATTTCGACACGTATAATATATAAAAACACGTGCGTATTCGAATGCAGCGTTGTGTCAAAATTTTAAAGGAATCGGTAGGAACAAACGAACATTACATTTTTATTTATATAGATAGATAGAAGATGATATACTTTAGTTCATTTTCACAGAAAAGCGTAATGCCTCGCAGAAAAGCAAACTTAGGGCGCTGTACTCGTAGCGCCATCTGTTGGACTTAAAGGCCTTAACCTAGATTATATATTTTAATTTATATGAATGTTTAACGGAATAATATACAGCCTATGTCTAGGCTGAGGTTCCATTCTAAATATTGGTAAAAGCGTTTTTGAGATCGGATGAGTAGTTTCGGAGATTACCTGCTGCAAACAAACTTACATACATACATACTTACAAACATTACCTCTTTATAATATTAGTATAGATAATTGTTCATCTGACAAACATTTACAGAAGAAAATTCTACATATATCGTCACCAGGGGGCAGCGTTTTTAAAAATCTACATTTTCAGCGCCCGTTTCCAGTAGATAAAAAGCAGTCCAAAACCCCCAAACAAGGTATAGATAGATGTAAGCAGGACAAGTGCATGTCACCAGTTCCTTTTTCAAAAAGTTTTAAAATTTTAATTGCATGTGTTTTGGGTTTTTTAAAAAGGACTCTTTGTAATTTTTAGGTGACAAGCATCCTACAAAGAGTGGTTAGTCGCCAAAAAAGTGTATAGTCTTCGAACAGAAATAATAAATGATAATCCCTTTTTGGGAAGTTTGTCTTCAATTTTATTAAATGGTTTATCTATGTTATATTGTATAACAGTAGGAAAATAAAAACTTTAATTTAAGAACATACAAATGTTTTCTGTTCTTGATTGTTAAGATTTTTAGGATACTTTTTATTTGTGAAGAATCTTTTTAGAACAAGTGTTTTTTACAAAGAATTCTGTTCTATTGTTTATGTAAATATGAAATGATACGAAACAAATTATTAACAATGTTTGTTAGTTTTTAAATTAATTGAATTATCTATACAAATAAAATTACATGTCCTGACTGAATGACTGACTGATTGATTAATCATTGTCCAGAGCAAATCGCTGAACATAAAAGGTGAAATTGGGCACACAGTTAGGGTACGCCATTAAGTTCGTTAACCGATTACCCACTGTAATTTTATCAAATTAGTAACAACTCTGCACAGATTTTGCAATTTGATAAAAATAACTCTCTCTCTGTACTTCACAATGTTTCTCACCTTAGTGTACAGAGAGAGAGTTATTTTTATCAAATTGCAAAATCTGCACAGGGTAAAGCCACGGGGACAGCTAGTATGTTTTATAAATGGCGTAACAATAAAATTATTTTATCTAAAAATTTTAATTAGTAATTAAATTATTTTTGTAATATATTATGATATAATCAACTATCCCGTTTATAATTTCATTTTATGCAGAATGCTCCAGCTCCAGGCGTAAGTTATTTGTAATTTTGTGTATTTATATTTTTATATTTTGTGGAACTGTTAAGTATAATTTAGTTAAACTCGGAAAATATATTATTGTTAAATTCTTCATAATTTGATTTTACATCTGACGAATACTTGTTGATTAAAATGTAATAATAAAGAATTATATTTAGTAATGACTATTAAGATTCAGAAATAAACGTTGTAAGTTATGCTGTAGTACAACTCAATGCAATTGTATTTTTAGAGTACAGAAAATAATCCAGACTTTTAGGTAGTGAAAGGACTGAGTACCGGGTCAAAAGAAAATACGAAATGCTGTGACTGTTTTACAAATAGGCGCGAGTGCAAGATTTATTCATGCATTGCTTGCGCTGTTCGAGACATAGTCTGCCAAAAATAGCTTTGCTGTTTTATGTTTCATTAAAAAGTTGATTTTTTCCTAAATACTCGAAATATTTTTCTTGAGAATTTTACTGAATTTCAAATGATTTATTTACTGTAATTAACATAATGTAGCCTACATGAAAAACTGATTCGGTTTTCCTTACTTCATACCGTTAAACTTTATTCTGATAGCAAGAAAGAAAAATTTTAATCCAGACATTGTTTCATTTGAATAAATTGAACTATCGTAAAAATTTATTATTACTCGCTGGTTATGTGTGCTTGAAAGAAACTTTAAACAACTTACGATTATGTAATTGAGGGAGTTATATACTGATTGTATGATGAAAATACATTAAATGAGCTCAACTATAATCTAAAGTTAGTAAGAGCACATCTACGAACTAAGAGAAATCCGTTGAGCACTCCATTCATGTATTGCCTTCATCTTGATATTTCCCCTAGTATATATAGACATATTTCATATTTAGTTTTTTCTATTTATGTTCTGTACTTTAAATATTATAAATAAATTAAATAACGCTTCTATTAGACAATACTATTTAAATTTTTGTTACGGCTAACAGGGAATATTATCTGGCTATAGATCTAAAGTTGTTGTGGCTGTTAACACTGGTGAATTCGTTATATTCTGATGCTTATGAATCTTTTGTCCTCGTTTCGTTCTAATCAACGTTCCAGCACGAAGTGAAGACTTTTTTCTTCTTACCCGTTTATATATAGTTTGTAATCACCCTGGTTTTTACCCCTATGTAGTGAAGATTCGAAAATTTGTCCATTACAGAACTTCCCTTATTTGGACGAGACGTCTTGGTTTGGAACAATTTTCCTATGAGTACAGCAGTTACGATTACCGAGGACAAGGATATTTCTTCGTAGCTTCTAGCAGATTGTGTGTGCTGCAATCTATATCTCACGGATCATTGGGTTCTAGTTCTTGTTTAAAATCACTTCTCTCTTTGCGCCAATGTTTATTCTGTGTTATGTGTTTGGACTAGGGTCCTCTCGAGGAACTTCGATGCATGGAACGGTTTCATCCGCTCCATCTGAACCACATAAACCCATGAGTATTAAAGTACATAGCTAATATTCCAAAGTTATTGTTGTTCACCTTACAATTATTAAAAGATCTTTATATATTATGGGTTAGTCCTTTTGCGATTATTTCTGTATAGCCAGTAACACTAGCTGCCCTTAAAATATTTACAGTATTGTTCGCATCTGTCGTATTTATTCGTACATAGATCCTTGGGATTAGCAATGTAACCAGGCACAATTTCACGAGTGGCCTTCTTGCGCCTAATCCAGACAGGAATATTTTTATCGTCCAATTTATTGTTATCGACAAAATTGATCCTATTTATATGTAAATCAGTACGTAAGAGAATGTCTCTACTATATACCAAATAGAACGTAGTAAAACCTCTAAACTCATTATACATAGTATTATATGCGAAAGCAGAATAATTTAGTAATTCTGACCACTTTCAAGAATTTGTTTAATAGGAATGATTTAAAATACAGTAGAGCATCGATTATCTGACTCAATTGAGGACTCAGGTTGGTCCGATAACTGAAAAAATCGGATAATCGAAAAGAATGAAAAAAATACATTATTAGTATACTATATTAGTATATCCCATGTAATTAGTATACAGTAGAGCGTCGATTTTCCGAATCAATTCGGGACTGGGGTTGTCCGGATAACTGATATTTCAGATAACTGATTTACGTACGAAAAAATAGTTTAACGTATCCAATGTTGAAATTTTTATCCGTTGCGTGTCGCTTCGCGTTGAATTTTCGTCGATGTTAAGCCTAACAACGACTATTGTATCGTTAAAAATTATATTTTTATTTTGTACAAACAAAATAAATNTTTAATATTATTTTTACGTGTTTTAGCTGGCAACAATCATTCGACCATGAAAGGGAGCCAGTATTTAAACGAGGCTTAATTTTCTAATTTTTAACGATACAATAGCGACGATTATTATTTTAAAAAATTTTTGTTAGGCTTAACATCGATAAAAATTCAACGCGAAGTAGGTTAATAGCGATATACAAATATTCTAATTACATGAGATATAATAATATACTACACTAATAATGGATTTTTTCATATTTTTCGGTTATCCGACTTTTCAATTATTCGACCAACTCCAGTCCCCAATTGAGTCGGATAATCGAGGCTCTACTGTATTTGACACACATTTTTATTTTATCTAAAATAATACAACTGTTACAAAGTGTATATAACTGCTATAGTGTGTCTATCAACCATTTTATTTCAAGAATTTTAGGGATGTTTCTTCGATGATCACCCTAAATTTCGATATATTGAGTTGGAACGCTTATTTCCTGGAGTGAAACAGATGTTATTATCCACAAGTCAATCAAAATAAAAACATCCTTAGAAATCGACAAATCAGTAAATTTTATGATAAATGAAATTTTTGTATTAATTTATGATCACACTAAATATTTTTTAACGGTAGATATTCGTGATAAGAATTTTCAGAAAATAAATTTGGTATTACAATTAACCCCCGTATAACACGGCACTTCTATAGCACGGATTCGCTCTAACACGGTTCGAGAATTGGTACTATCCCCCGTATAACACGGTACTTTTATAGCACGGATTCACTCTGCACACGGTTCGAGAAATGGGTAAAACCCTCGTACAAGATGAAATGTAATAAATTTTTACATACTTAAGTACTAATAGTTCACAAAAATTATTATTTTCGTGAACTATTAGTACTTCAATGTGTAAATTTTCTTTTCTTGTCTTCATACACATGGTCCTTCGCGAAAATTGTTTCAATTTTGCCAGATCTCGACGCTTCTGCTTCTGGTATTGCCAGATGTTTTTCTCTTATTCCATAAGTGTTTAGCACCATATAAGGAAATTTATAAAGATCTTTTAACTAGAAGCAAGAAATCTAAAATTACATACACTTTTTGCAAAAAATAAAGCATGCATCTGAAAATAATGCAGAAAAATGCTCAGAGGATAACGATAACTTGCCAAAGATAAAACGCTCTCGGTTAATAGTGCTTTTAGTGATGACAAAGGAAACATTGTTTATATTAATATGTATCACTTAAGAAAATTTTAATAAAAATATTTATCTTAATTATGAAAATATAGTAGCATGTTTTTTAATTTTTGGAACCTAACCCTCCTTTTCGTACTAGTTCTTTGTTTCGCATAACACGGCAATTTTTTGGAACGTAACTACCGT
>NW_019385800.1:181885-190111 GCF_000671375.1 Centruroides sculpturatus
TAGAGGTAGATGTTAGGCACCATCTCTTAAGTAAATTAATAATTATTATTAAATAAATAAATTATTAAATAAATTTAGAACCTTCTGGCGTAACTGGCAAGCGCACCGCACGGCAAGCGGAGGTTGCGGTTCAGGCCCCGTCCCGGGCCAGTTCTTTCATTTCAGAATGTTCTAAATTCATTTAATAATTTATTTATTTAATTATAATTATTAATTTACTTAAGAGATGGCGCCTAACGTCTACCTCTAATGTCTAATTAGTTTATACTAATCATTTAATTAGCCATATTATAGCCCGATATTAAGGCGATCGTTTGGTGATTTACAATATCCTTATTTTGATCAATTTCCTTGAGTACCTTTCAATAGTATTCAAGCTTTCCTTGTTATTCATATACGGTGAGATGTACTCATTGATTACATTGATGGAAGGGTCATGTTGGATAATAGCTGTGGTAATTATGTTCGATGAGAGGTGAGGTATAAGCGCAATGTCCATTCTGTTGTTTACGCCAATGAAGCACTTAGTGATTTTACCATTGCTGTTGTATAATATTTGCCAGTTGACAAATCTCACAACCGCACTATTTTCGTATGTGGTTTCTGCACTAGGATTATATCCGCCTGCAATTCATTTGCTTTGTGTATCATTAGAGAGCATGGGGCTTTTCGCTTTTGTGCATTAAGTTGAAGAATGTTGAGGCTTCTCAGAGATGCAGTAGGAATTGCTTGTATTATTGCCATGGGTAGCGTTTTCCAGAGTACTACAGTTAATTTGATTATTACTACCCATAATCGGTTTTGTTCGCTGTTTGAGCCTATAACTTTATTACCATCAGACAACGGCTACTAAAGGCATTGTGGATTGTTGGCATTCTCTTGTCTCGAGGAATTTCTTTGTTAGCATTTCCGGAGTTCATACGGTGTGGTATCTAGTAGCTGTCATTCTTTGTAGCAGTGCACCTTACAACAATGGCTATACCTCTGATTTTCCACACAGTCTCGTGCTAGATGATTAAAACCACAACACTGATAACAGCGTGTGACTGGTAAGAAGTCGTCTATGTATATATTTGCCCATAACATAGAGATTTGCCTGTGGGCAATTAATACGTTACAAATAACTGAAATAAGAGAAAGAACAACATGTCGGCAATTTTCTTTTGTTCTTCTACCTTTTAGTATTGTGCTGATTTTGCAAGCTTCTCATACCAATGTTTCGTCCTTGTTCTTCCAGATATTATTCTGTTCTGTCATGACTTCTATAATTTTTTCTTCGGGGATGCTGTTTGGAACGTTTAAGAGAATGACTCTTGGTCATGTTTTTTCTGTCGTTTTGCACTTAATCTTGTCTCTAATTTCCGGGAGCTTCTCTATTGCTTCCCTTAATTTTATCCCCGTCATCCTCGCATTTGACTCACATTTGACATACACAGCATTTGACATACAAATGCTGTTTGATTTGACAGGTTTGATTGTTTTTACCTTTATTTGAAATTGGTGGTTCAATCTTGTAAATAATTTCTTTATTTACCACGCTCATGTTAACATGTGAGCCATTCTCAGCATTAGAATACACCAAAACAGTGTAGTTTCCTCCAATCCCTTCACTCTTCACTTTAGTATTTAACGAGTTCGTTATAGCATTCGTTGTCTTGCTTAGCCTTGATCAATTTTTAATCACCTCTGCAAACAAGCGTGGTCTGCTCTCCTAACTTTGTACTGGTTGAATCTTCATTTCTCTGACACCATGTAGAATTCCTTGCAGTTGCCCTATGCATGAGAACATGTACGTCAATCTTTCGCGAATTTCCTTACGTTCTTCGGTTTTTATGTTTGAATTATATTATACCAGTACACGGTCCACAATTCTGATTAAACGATCGTGAGCGTCGTAAAATATAGTATATTTTAGCGAAGTAATGACTACTTGAAATTCCGTGTCCATTTTGATAACTTAACACCTCACCAATCGGTCTTAGCAATCTAGAATTCTAACAGAGCGTGAAAATTAGCAGTTCAGTACGGCCTGCAACACAGACCGCAAACTAACATAATAGTAGATACTAACCACGATACAAAATCGATACAACTCTGCTAGACAGTACCGCCGAAACCATACACAGAAGCGTCGAGCGGTTGTGATTACACACCCGTGCCACAGTCTCCGAATTATGGTCCATGATGTGAGAAAACAAAGGCCTTTGTTTAACCCGCCGATGAAAACCGTTATAAACTTGATAAAAATCGCGTAGATATAGCAGATTTAGATGTATGTCGCCCTAAACAGCCGGCCCGCAGAGCACAGCAGAAAGCCCGCCCAAAGTCGACGAAACGCGAAAATTTGTAGAACGGCGGAAATTAAACCAATTAATAAAATTAATATATATATATATATATACCAAACGATAATCGCTATTCACGATAACTACTTAACTAAAAATTTAAACTAATCCGTTAATAAGAAAACGCAATCCGAAACTGCCGAAAGTGGGCCACGTGGTCTCAGATGATAAGCAGCCATAATAACATAAATTATGGACGGAATTACACAAACGTAACGTCAATTTAATCTTCGTGATCTCAGTAATCTGAAAAAGACAAAACTCACAGTTACGCCGATATAACGCCGATGTAGTCTACCATATCTACAGCAGCTGGTCAAATTAAAATGTCACATCTTGTCCCATTGAATTGAAAGTGGAAGTAAAATTATGAAAATGGTTTAATATTTCGTAGCGTCCGTGTGAGGAAACCGCGGCTCCCTAGAGTGCCGTGGCTCACACTTTGGGAACCGCTGCTATAGGTCAATGAAATCATACACGTATGAAAACTTAGCACCTAAAACATATTTACAACTACGAAAAATTAATAGAGTAACTCGTAGAGTTTTAATTATATAAATTTATTTTAAAAATTTATAGATAAATTAATATATGAACAAAAAACATTATATCATGCAAACTATTGATTTTTAAATATAAATTAAAATATTTTTAATTGACCCTACTAGAAACGTGCATAAGACAGTTAATGTTAATCTCCATATTAAATTAGAAAATAATATAAAATTTAAAAATATTAAAAAATAAATGAAGTATTAAAACTTCTGTAATAAAGAGAAAATATTAATTTACAATGAAAAGGGTACCAGGAAGAATATTTTTTAAGAAACCAAAAATAAGTTAAAATTAATTTTCTGACGATGTAAGTCGCTCGAAAATACAGCTAAAATTAAAAATTGCAATTACTCTGCCATTATTTGTTAAAGACGAATGTAAAATCTTTTGTTCACTTGACTACTTCCACGTGTGCTACTTTATGAATTGTTTGCATTTAAATTCAATTATTTTTCGTTTATTCAGTTGTATACTACAAAAATATCAAATGAAGGTCGCTTCTATAATTTTGAAAACAAAAATATTATTTCAAGATAAACTGATATTTGTCTATTATACGCTTTACGGCAAACGAATAAAATTAAAAAATATATAATATTCCGCTTTTATTACCGAATTCAATAATTTAGACTTTTAGAATTCTTCTAACGGAAGAAGAAACATATTTATATTCATGAAGAACGCACAAAGGCAGGAATTTGGGGCAATTTGTTCCAATTCTAAAGAAAGTCGAAAGTCGGTCCTATTGTCCCTATATAATGTTTTTTATGTTCTTTTTAACTCATTTAATAATTGAATTTTTTTGACGAGGATCCTGAAGACCCCTTGTTAAGCTTTTATTAACCTCTAGTCATATCTAATGTCCATTATGTCAGAATAAATAGTTTGGTAACAATTTCTTTTTGTTATAATTGGTAAATACAAGATTCGTAACAATAAATTTACAGTAAAACCTTCAAAAACGTGCGCTAATGGCAACTTGAAAAACGATATTTTTTGGGGAAATGGTTGTTCTTGGAAGTTTCAATGTATTTAATTTATATATAAGAATTCTATAGATTATTAGACATGTTACAAAACGAATAAGTATTTATAACGAATCTTGGAGTGCCGTGTTCAAAAACAGGATGTCACCTGAACAAACGAAATGTGAAATTCGTGTTGTTGACAAAGTACAGATTTCTACGCAAGTAAATTTGATTAATTTATTCCTATATTGCCGTTTCTAAAATATTTTTAAGTTTTATTTTTGAGAAACAATTTAAATACTAAATGAAAAATTTAGGTGTATCTTCAAACACGTTATTTTACTTATGTACTAAACCTGACAAAAATAATTATACAGGTGTTATTGCTATTCTAATTTTCGTGTTAGCCGTTTGAAGAAAACCCTGAAAATCTCACATGGACAGTTGGCTAATTAATGAGGCATAACACGTATCTAACTACTATATTTCAGTGGTTTAGATGCTAAACCTATGAGGGATGCAGGAATTATGAATCTTCTGTAGCTGTTTTTATGCACATAAACAGTAAAAATGTGACGTTTTTCTTTCTGGTGAATGTGATTTCGCCCCTTGGAAAAAGTTTAATAGTTATCAATGTAAAGATAATGGAATTTCGGATTTAAATTGTTACAGTAATAAATTTGAAGTAGAAAATTTCAAGAAAAAACTGTTAAATTTGTTTATTTAAAAAGTTGATTAAAACCTATCTAAAATCTTTTATATAAAAATAGATTTTTGTTGATTACATCTCATTTTCATATTTTTGTTATAAAAGATTATGAAACGAATTAAACTGAATTGAAACGACATTTAAATATTTAGAAAAATTAATTTTTAAAATTCAAATTATTAAAGAAATATCAAAATTTAGTTATTGCTAGAGCATTAAAATTGTTTATATTTTTCTTAAAAATCTATTAAACGAAACGATATCATTGGTGGAAATAAAGAAAACAAATAAAATCCAACTGGTGAAAATTTGTTGTCTACAAAAAGATTGATATTCTGATGTCATCCAGTGACGTAAATTGAAACAGTATAAAAGTCAGAAATAAGATAATTTAAAAAATACATTTAATCAGTTTCTTTTACTGTTCGTTAGGAAAATCGATCGACTGTCGAAGATGAGATTCGCTTTGATTTTTCTGTTTGGATTTATTGGTACGTAGGATTTTTTTATTCTTTATGCACGTGTATTGATTATACTTGTATCGGTTATTGACAATTAATATATACATAATTTCTATTTTCATTTAAACTATATTTTCTTTCTTGGTTTTGCGTATTTTATTGGTAAATTATAAAGAACTTTCCACATCCCAACGAGAAATGTTAGTTGAAACATCAATTAGTTTATGACTTATTGTGCAGTTAGAAAAATACTATTTGTAATTTCATATTTTATCAATTGTTTAATTATTGCTCAACAAGTCGTTAGCAGCATTTATGAGAAATCAAGTGAGAAGTAATGAGGTGAATGTTTGAAAAGTTATTAGCAGTTTGAGCATCTGACATTGATCGTAGGGATAAGAGTGAATAATTATATTCTTAACAAAAAACTTTACCAAGTTGTCTATTGTTTCGATAAATTGTAAATATTAAATTATTATCAAGTAAGCTCTTCATAATACCATAACATAGTACATACCATTTTGTAGAATATAACGACTTTTATATAACTTACATGAAGGAAGCATTAAATCGAGCACTAAAAATTTACTAGAAGCAATAACTTCAAACTATCAAGACTTATATTAAAAAACTTAATATATGTAAACATTAACATATTATAACATTTGCATTTAGTTTTGAATAATTTATTTATTACTTATATTTTTATATGCTTTCATGATTATATATAATTATGATACTTTTATTTTCAGGAATTAATATCGCTATGGCGCAGAATGATAGAACCGTAAGTCTAGTTTATTTTATATGTAGTCAAACCTTTAAACAGCTGCCACTGACTATGACAGTATAGTGTAAAAAATATCACTAGTTGTTTGAAAGTTATTTTGTTTATATTTCAAAAAGTAATGTTTCTGAAAAAATGGCTGCTGTTTAGAGGTGTCCATTATTGGGGTTCGACAGTATTACAGCTATTGTCAGTATTAATTCAAAATTATACACATATTAAAGATAAAAGTGAATTTTAATATAATATATAATGTTAATTCTAGGCAATGGTTTGTTAAAATTACTCAGTATTACTTTTCAATATTATTCTTTTTCTCGTAAAATGGCGTACAATGTAGGCCTAAAAGTTTCGAATAATTTACAAATATACGAATATTCGTTTACCCGGAGTACAGTAAAGTTCAAACTCACCTCATTACATTTTAAATTTAGATTAGCTGAGAATATACCAGTGAGATATTGTTATGGATGAAAATATCGATGTTTTTCAATCTACTCGAGTGTTTAAACTGTGAATTAAAAGGCAAAATGATAAAAACAACTGTCCACCCGAAGTAATCTAAGAAAAACATTTTGGATAATGCTGCACTAACAACGTTCATATCTTCGATTTTAAAAACATCCATTTAATTATAAACGAATCGGTCAAAAAGTCTAACGAAATAAGAATAACGATGACGTCATTTTCGTCATTCTTCGACTATACAAACCTACTCTATGTGAGACACAGAAGAAAGTAAATAATAAGTTAAAGGTCATCTGCACATTAGCAGGAAATAATGCTTATTTTCACCATACGAATACTTCATTGTTTAGCTCTTGCCTGCCTTCGTTATTAGGTTATCTGGGTGACTTAGAACTTTACTCTGTGTCCTATAAATTTGCTTAGCAGGAAATTTTAGGAAAATTAGGAAATGTTTCTACAAAATGTATGATGTAATGTTACAAGTTATATCTGCATACTCAAACTATTCTGATAAACCTTAGATATTTTATGCTCTTACTTGAAAATAGTATAAATCATCACAGCTGTGACTAGGGTATGGGCAATATGGCCCCTGCCATAGGCGCTGATTTAATAAAAGCGTCAACGAGGTTTCGGAATAATATGTATTCGAAATTAATAACACAAAAATTTTTTTATATTTTTATAGTATTTAAATGTCATTAGATAATTTTTTTACTTTAGTATTTTTTAAAAATAAAATTATTTTTTTTTCATAATAAAAATTAAATAGGCGACATTTTAATTCTTGGCCATAGATGTCCAAAATCCTAGTTATGGCTCCGTGAATCATACTTTATCATTTGAACAGAAAAAAGTATAATTCTCATATATATGTAAAAAACTAAATTTAAATTTTATATGAAAACTATTTTTAGCGTGTTGCTTAGTTTCTGATAACGACAGTTTAATTATAACGAAATATGATAGACATTTCGAGCTTTGAATAATTTATTAATTTATAACATTTTTTGTCGCTGTAACCAGATAAATTATCCGAGAAGCTTTTCGAACGATGTTTTTCCGGCACTTATAATTTACAAAGTTAATTTCGCGAATAATGTCATACCTTAGGAGATTGAACTTTAAAATTTTTAGCATTATTATTACTTATTATATATTTAAAAAATGCATATTTTTGAAGGACAGGAGTGAGTTTATAAAGAAGTACTAATAACGTGTATCACTTTTGTTAAACACGACCTGATTCGAGACACACTACTCTCTTTCCCATTTACAATTAAGTGCTGTTGTCTAATAGCATCGATGCCTGATATATAAAAATAAACCTGCAAAGTTTTTGAAATTTTTATCATGCATACGTTCAGAAATTTGTATGGGTGATTTTACAGTTTAGTTTTCCATGAGTGTTAAACCGTCAAAAAATGCGAAAATAATTGGATCACAATTCTGTATGGTTTATCTGTTGTAAATGTTTGTCTGGCAAAAAGTTATTGTTTAATAAAATTGAACCCAAAAAATTTTTTGTTTTTAATTCTATTAAACAACTAGCAGACCCTGCCACACGTTGTTGTGGCTCAAAATGTATCTATTATAAATTTATAACATTTCCCCGTGGGGGGATTTTTCGAAAAATTTCTTTTTAGTGTACATTCTGTTGACGTATCCTATTAAAACACAATCAAAAACGCAAAAAACCGCATCTAAAGTAGTATAAATAGAAGCAGAGTTCTTTACGGTAAGCCTTAATCCTAACCATCTCCCTTTAGTGTGGGGAATTTCGACACGTATAATATATAAAAACACGTGCGTATTCGAATGCAGCGTTGTGTCAAAATTTTAAAGGAATCGGTAGGAACAAACGAACATTACATTTTTATTTATATAGATAGATAGAAGATGATCTGCTTTAGTTCATTTTCACAGAAAAGCA
>NW_019385800.1:193736-196011 GCF_000671375.1 Centruroides sculpturatus
ATTGTATCGTTAAAAATTATTTTTTTATTTTGTACAAACAAAATAAATATATTGAAAAATATAAAAACAATAAAAACTTATACTTCAGATGTTAATTTAGTATCAAAAACGTAAAATATTTGAGTAGCCCAAGACATAGCCTAAGATTGAAGCGCTACAGTACTGGCGAAAATTTAAATTTGCCGACTGGAATTCTTTAGGATGATTGACGTTTCAGATGATTGAGTTTCGGAAAATCGACGCTTTACTGTATTAGTATATCGCTATTAACTAACTTCGCGTTAAATTTTCATCGATGTTAAGCTTAACAAAATTTTTTTAAAATAATAATCGTCGCTATTGTATCGGTAAAAATTATTTTTAAATTATTTTATTGCTCACAAAACAAACAACCACTCATAATTAGAAAATTAAGCCTCGTTTAAATACTGGCCTCCCTTCTATGGTCGATCCGATGTTGCCAGCTAAAACACGCAAAAACTTAACAAAAATAATATTAAAGTAACCAAGACATAGCCAAATATTGTAGCGCCACATCACCAGCGGACATTTAAATTTGCCGACTAGACCTCGGTCGGTTATACGAGGTGACGGTTAATCGGGGGTCGGATAATCGATGCTCTACTGTAATGTGAAGTGTCTATAAAATTTACATTTATTTATGCTCATAATAGCTTATCATGATTCTGTAGGAGTAAGTTCGTTCTTTCATAGTATCTTCTACCATTAACAGCGTAACACGTTTGTAAATTTTTTAAAAATAATTTCTCGAGCTACTTTTGGATTTACATAAGCCACTATTTCTCTGAAGAAAAGTATGAGCTAGTTCTTTCGTCTTATGGTAAGAGACACGACGCTAATTAAATATAATTATTGAGTGTTATTAAACATCCCATAAATTTTTTAAAATAGTTTAATTTGTCTATTTACCTCCGCTGGTAGCATTTGTATTGTTAAATGTCGAATTTTTCAATAATATCTCATGAGTCAGTGCATGACAGGAACGTGTGGCACAACATGTTTTACATCGCGTTCAAACGTCAAACGTGTACTGCTGCTTGCCGTGCAAGTTTAACGTTTGAAATTCGGCCGCAACGTCTCTATTAATCTTTGAAGTGAATAAACAAAATATTGCCATGCACACATTTTCACACATAATATAACAACCATAAATCCAGAAAAGCATTAGCAAAGAGTTTGATGACTTTACCGGCAAATCAGCTGAAATATCATGTAGTGCCATCTGTTTTGAGATTTTATTAAAAACAACTTTTATATTATTATTTATTATAAAATGGGAAAAAGCTTAATTTTGTGGATGGAGACATTTTCTAAAAACTTGCTAACAAGTAAAATTGCCTTTAAGTCAGACCCTACTTCATATGTCACATGACCACCTCAACACCCACCAAAATTTAATATTTGTTTTTTAATAATTACTCTATTTTCTTGTTAAAAATCTGAACATTTATACACAGAATAATTACGAAAAACTTTTAACATAAGCATTAAATTATATACGTATGTCACTAAATTGACAAGCGCTTTCGACCAAATGATTAGCGTGCTGTCTATCACTATATGACAGAATAATTGAATATCATCATAAAAAAATAATTTTAATGCATTTTATTGCCTTTGCATGGATAAACAAATTTAAAAATGGAATATATCATAAATTTATAAGTTTGCAAAAAATCATTCCTATAAATTTTATGTAAAATTTGTGATATTGATAAACTTTTTATTTTAATTTTCAAAAAAATTTAATAAGTGTAGAGGAAGGTGAGACAAGATGGAGTATAGGCTACGTTATGCTTAATGAGTGCTGTAACTTGGTAGTAAAATACAGTGGAACCTCGGTATACATCTGCTTTAGAATACGTCCAATTCGGAATATGTCCTGTTTGGACGAAACAAATTTTGCTCGGTATACGACTTAATTCAATTATACGCGCCATCTATGAACAAGTAGCACTGCCGGTGTACTACACTAGACTAGACGTTTGCGGTGCTACGGTTTATAACTTTCTTAAATTTCTTCTGATTTTAATTTGTAAGTAACATTTTATTATTTTTATTAATTATGAATTGCAAAAGGGCAACAGAAAAATAAAAAAATGACTAGAATCACAACGGAACTGAAAAAAAGAGATTGTTGAGAAATATGAAGGTGGCACGCGTGTTCGAGATTTAACTGTTGCATTCCGTATTCCGAGAACGACGATATCGACAATCGTGAAAAATAAAGACATTATTAAATTTGCTAACGTTG
>NW_019385800.1:197666-226827 GCF_000671375.1 Centruroides sculpturatus
AAGACATTAGATCTTGTCGAGAAATTGCTTTTGCTTTGGATAACTGAAAAACAGTGTGCCTGCGACAGCGTATCGGAAGAAATTATTTGCAAGAAAGTTAAAAGGATACATGCTGATCTCATGAAAAATCAAGCAGAAACTAGTGAGGAAAGCCAGGTGTTTAAAGCCAGCCATTTTTTTACATGAGAACGGATTAATCATTTTTACATTACTTCTTATGGAAAAGGTTGATTTGGTATACGTCCTATTCGGTATAAGTCCAAACACCAGGAACGGATTAAGGTCGTATACCGAGGTTCCACTGTATTACAAACTAAACATGCACACCACTAATAATAAATGGCCATAAAACTGCTAATGGTTCTGTATTCTTTGCCTATGGAGGCAATAATGTATTTGCAACCAAACAGTTTAATGCTGTTGTAATTTGTTTTTTTAAAAATACTTGCATGTAAGTAATGCAAATAATTTAAATTTTTTATTCTATTAATAGAAAATTCTTTTAACTCTACATGACTACATGAAGTCAGTTGAATTGATATACAACTGATTATCACAAGCAGTTTAAGCGCAACTTCAAAATGACATATTAGGGCAAAATAGTGTTATTTTGTGTAAAGGACACAAATGAAACCTTCACTTGTAATAGTAAGTTAAAATCATAAATATATTTTAAACAGCAATGATATTTTAATGATTAAAATTATGTATTTACAGTTAAAAACATAAAAAAATATATATGTAGCAACGAAATTTAAAGATTCCAGATGTAATGGTATGTCACAACTTATTATGATAAAACACTTATAATGTAAGAAATTTATAATATGTNACTAAAAAAATATATATGTAGCAACGAAATTTAAAGATTCCAGATGTAATGGTATGTCACAACTTATTATGATAAAACACTTATAATGTAAGAAATTTATAATATGTTTTATTGTGTAGCCAACTTGCCCGAAACGTGTATCGGACAATAGAAGATCAATAACAATGACGTAAAATGCCTTATGTCTATTTATGCACCTAGTGGTGAAGAAAAACAAAAAAAGGAAGACATGGTCTCAGAAATACATAATAAATATTGTTTCATTGCTGGTTTGATATTTAATCTTAATACAGTAAAATGTTGGCATAATGAATTCCAGTTTAATGAAACTGGTAGAACAAGTTTATCTTGAATTCCCCACCAATTTCCTATTCAGTTCAATACAAAAATATTTCAGTTTAAATGAATATCACTGTAATGAAATTTCAGTTTAAAGTAATAAAAGTTTTGTCCATTATATAAGAAAAGTTTCATTATAATGAAATCTATAAATGCATGTCATTAATTTTTAATAAATGACGAATATTATGTTTGAGTCAAACGGTATGACAACACTAATTTTAATCCTGTCACAGTTTCTTTTCGATGCTATTACTCTTAGTTATTTCTTCTAAGCATGAGAAAAAAAATGAAGAAAAACAAAGAAATGAAAGCAGTTTTCTTTGGAAGAGAAGAAAAAATATTTTAGATAATGTGCAGAAAGCAATTAAAAGAAATGATGCTGCCAAGAGGTATAGAACCTCTTGCAACTGCAAACTGTTTTTCTAAAGCAGTTATTATGGCAACAGCCAGCAAAGAAACTGAAGATGAAGATTACAATACAGATATTGTAAACCACTGGAAACATTTATGCCAAAAGTTAAATATACCAAAAGAAGCAAAGTTTTATGATTTTGTTGAAGTAGAAAAAGTTGCCATTTATATTGAAGTGAATTAAGACACTATGGCAGAAATACTGTTAGAACATGATTCTAACAACAATTATGATGAGAAGAGAAAGACAAATTTATAGATGACTAAAATTATGATTTTGGATGCAGCTAACTTCTGAATGTTTAAAATTTTTAAATTTTCAAAGATTTTATGAAATCTATTTGCAATTAAACAGCCTATAAATACTGGTTTTAGATCAGTACTTCTCAACTCAAAATAATCAAAATTAGTATAATTTGGTAAGTTACTAAAACCATTAAGAAATGTTTATATATAAAGGTGTTACTCAAAATAAATTAACTTAGTAATAAAATAAAAAATACAATTCATTACAATAATTTAACATAGAACAAGCAACTATTATTGTGACATTAAAAATTGCAGCTGGCATTGTGATCATCATATTTTTAACTTATTAAATATAAAATGTAAGCTATCCACCTCAAATTAGCAGTGGCTTGCCCCTGTACATGATATTTTTCCTTTAACAATAGAGTTGTGCCAGTCCCTTAACTCATTTCGAGGAAAACATTTGAATTGAAATAGCATCACTTCCTGCTTGCATTGGAAGTTCACATATAGTTAATTGGGACCTCCTGTCCATAAGATTTTCATATCAGTCTCATCTTTCATCTATCTAACTCCATTCTCAAGATTAAGGAAAGACAGATGACAGTGGGAATTTACAGGTCTACAATTTTTCAAATTGTAGCCCAATAATAAATTCTATGTTAAATAACTTATTTAAACTACTTTCTTTTATTACTCTAGCTATTTCAGCAGAAAAACAAATCTGAAGCATTATAATTTACAGATTCAAGCATTATTAAAATTTGGATAAAATTCAAGAACTTTCAGAAAAATTTTCATTAATATGTTGAACAAAAAAATGCATGTTTTATGTTAGATTATTCTGATTAAACATTATTAAAATTTTTTTCAGATTAAGGATGATAATATATAAAATTCTAAGAAAAAACAGCACCAAATATAGTTATGTTGTGTACCTTAAATTTTCTTCATTTTTTCCAAAATAACTAGAATCTAAATTTTGTCTTAAATATTTCAAAAAATTGTCAATATTTATAATGTATCTATCTGTTGTTTATTTAAACAAAAAACTAATATGACCGTGACTAAAAATCTAGTAATACCCTTTTTTAATCTAGAAAACTCATTCTATTTATGGCAGTAAATTAATACAGAATCTATGTTTTTCCCAGCATAATTAATTATATTACCATTAAACTGTACATAAATCAAATGTATTTGTAGTTATGATATTTTTAGAATAAATGCAGGTTATATCTGTTTCATGTAAGGTTTAAAAGCAAAAATGAACTCATTTTAACTATCCCTAACAAAAAAAAAATTAAAAAAAATTGCATGTCAGATTAAAAACTTACTTCTGTAGCCTCAGTTGTAGATTCAGTATCTTCCTCCTCATCTTCTTCCTCCTCCTCTTCATCTTCATCTTTTTTAGCTTCTGCTTCTGTTTTCTTCCTTTCTTCTTCATCCTGCTCATCTTTCATTTTACGTTCAGCATCTTTTGTAGAGCCCCATGTTTCTTCTCCTACTTTCTGAGCAAAATCTTCATCATCCGTAATTAATATGTTATCAAATATTGTACCAGATTTAACCTGAACAGAAATAAATTTTAATTATTAAATTATAATAGCTACATCAGAATTAATTTTAAATTTTAAAATAAGACTTTACCTGCCATAGATCAAAACCAAATGCTCCAATATCAGTATACCTGTAGATAAATGGATCAGGTACATATTCTGGATTATCAATTTCTGGATGAATCCATGGTCCTTTGTAATTAGGATTATCAATTTGTTTAGGTTTCCATTCTCCTTTATATTCGGGATTATTTATTTGTGGTGGTTCCCATTCACCATCCATTTCATCATCCCAATCTTCAGGTTTTGTGGCATCTGGATCTGGTATGTATTCAGGTTGATCCCAGTCCTAAAAAATACACATATATAATTTATTTGAAGTGTTTTCTTGAAAAAAATGAATTTACAGCAACTGATTCAGTAACAAATTCTTTGTACAATAATATGTTTAAACAAAAACATTTTATAATATTTAAACCATTCAAAATGGAATTAAACCAGTTAAAAATTGTACAATTACATTGTCAATTAAATTACATCTCATGACTCAGAATCATAGATCTAAATATCACCTTTTATAAATGCTTTTAATGCTCATTTGCATTTTTGAAACTTAAATGCTGTGCTACTTAAATATTTCAAAATTTGGATAAAAACAAAAAGTTCAGATTAACAGTAAAAATTTAAAAATTTCATTCTGTAATTATAAAACATCAAATG
This sequence comes from Centruroides sculpturatus, assembly GCF_000671375.1. Taxonomy (NCBI): domain Eukaryota; kingdom Metazoa; phylum Arthropoda; class Arachnida; order Scorpiones; family Buthidae; genus Centruroides; species Centruroides sculpturatus. Next base: position 201,780 of record NW_019385800.1, read on the forward strand.
AATCCTGTCATATCAAACAATTGATTTATTAAGTAATGATTCAACATTAAACAACTGTAAACAAATTTATCTTGCAGTAGCTTGAAATATGTACTCATCCATTTAATAAATGGCTTTTCATTCATCAACTAAAAATTAATTTAATAAAACAGTTTCAGAATTTATTTTGTTAGATTAAATGTTGCTGAAAAATTGACAATTAAGTAGTATTGATAAATATTAAGATTCTGAGAACGTATATTTATTATTGTATATTATTAAAATTAAAATAGAAAACTTGATATCCACTAATCATTTATTATTATTTTGTCAGAATGTCAAGCATTTTTAAATATTGACAGTTCCGAAAGATTTTTTTCTTTTCTGTCTTCACTTTTCAATTACAGCAGAGTCTCGAAAATTCGGCCTAATGTGGGCCGAAGGGTGGCCAAGTTTGTGAAAATGCCAGGTTATCAGGAATGGGGTTAAAAAAAATAAGTATGAGTGTTTCCTCAGAAAATACTGTACTGTACTTGTATGTATTGTTTACTTGAGAATACAACAGAGAATAAACTGCTCAAATACCCTTAAACAAAGGAAAAGTGCATCCTTTATAAAGGCATAGAGCCTTTACTACATGAAAATGAAAATTAATGAATACACTGTGCACAGTAATTTACCTGATAAGACAGATCTCAGAAAAATACTTTATGAGGCATAAAGCTGTCTATAATGAAAATTAATTAACTAAGGATTTTTTTGCCCTGCCAGAGTGTGGCTGAGTTATCCAGACTGCCGGGTTATCGAGTGCTGAGTTTGACTCTCTACTGTACTACATATTTTATTACATTTGTTTATTACTGCTCTAAACTTATTAATGTACAAATTCAAAATATTTGATATTTTTGAATCAATTGTGTACATAATTATGGTGTTTCAGAAATATTGGTATAATTTTTATGATTGTCATTTAAGTTTGTATTATGTAACGTGCTTTGATATGTTAAAAATTTACTTTAAAATGATAAAAAAAATTTAAAAAGAAAAACTTACATCTGGTTTCTTGTCTTCGGGATCATCAATTTTGGCTCTATCATCCCAATCCTCAGGCTTTTTAGCTTCAGGATCCTTGATTTTTTTGGGAGGCAAGAAATTCCAATCCTTTTCCAATTCACCACTTTCTACCTTTTCATTGTCAATTTTGACAATGTANAAATTATTCGATAAATGTCTTTATAAAAGTAATGTGTTAAATCATCAATTATTAATTTATAATATATACTCTACCATGCATATAAAATATACATGGTAGAGCATTTATTATAAATTAATAATTGATAATAAATGCTCTACCATGCATATAAAATATACATGGTAGAGGTTAAATTATCAATTATTAATTTATAATATATACTCTACCATGCATATAAAATATACATGTAAAAACATAAAAATCATTTGCTTCGTAACATACACTTTTCACGGAATTTTTTTACTATAACTGTTTATACCTGAGAAGTTTTTATCTGTAATTTTTTTTAAAAAATACGTAATTTTTAAACATTCCTATACAAATTTATTAAGTTTTCTTAAATTTTTGTTCGGTTTTCTACTATATGCGATAAGTAATTTGTTGGGTTACAATTGAAAATGTGTCACTGCTTGGAGATCTCTTGCTGTTATTTTTTTGATTCTGCATTATTGACCAACATTTAATTTGTGGTCATTAGTACTTGTTAATTTATATTATGCCAAGAATTCCACACGAACATTGATTTTAAAGTGAATTTCGAATTAGAGAAAAGTATTAAATTTCTGAACAGCATTTTTTGAATTAATGCAACAAACATAAATAATAATTTTCATACATACTTTTGTACTAATTAATTATTAATTATTAATGTATATTATAAAGGTAAGTGTACAATGTGAGTGCCTCTAAAACTCAAAAACGATTCCCGGTACGATCAAGAGTGTTATATGGTGTAATAGCCCTCTATCCTCCATCCATGAAGAAAGTTCCTGTTTTTACTGAAAGGTCGTGCTGTTGAAGATATAAGGGCTGGAAGTTTCGCCCTCTAGAAATTTATAAAACATTCCAGAGTGTTCCAGAGCATTCCACAACATTCCAGAATGTTCTGGGATGTTTTGGATCGTTTGGGAACATTCTGGACGTTCCAGAACACTCTTGAATGTTGTGGAATGTTCTGGAACATTGTGAACCATTCGAATCCTTTTTTGTATAGGTGAGACTACCCATTGGTGCGGGTATATAAAGCAAGCTCCGTCGTGGGTTTGAACGTCAGTTTCTTATCAGTGACAAAGAAAAGAACGGAAAAAGAAGTGAAAATTCAAAAGTAGTGCATTGAGTGAATTAAAACAAACAGTGAAGTGTGAGTAGTCAAAGTGATGCAGTGACTGAATATAAATCGAAAATAAAGTGTAAAAACAGTGTAGAGTGTACTTAGTGTATTTATTAATGAAAAGTTGGTTTGATTTATATTTTATATAATGCCCAAACATAAAAAAGGAGCACTTATCAGTTCTGAATTTTGTTTTGAATATTAAAGTTGATATTGTCGACAATATTATTTTTAGTTGCCAAAATTGCCCTTTGAAATAGCCTATCCGAATAATAATAAGAAGAGCAGAGCGCAAACGGTTAGGAGTTGAACGTTGAAATTTGGTACACAGTTAGGGTGTGTAATGAAAACGTACACTAATAAGGGATTTTTTGAAATTCCCCCGTGGGAAAGAGAGACAGGATTAAGGCTTCCCATGAAGAACTCAGCTTTAATTATATTATTTATATGCGGATTTTTGCGTTTTTCATTACTGTTTAATAGGGTAAGTCACAAGAATGTACACTAAAAAGAGATTTTTCAAAATTCCCCCTGTGGGGAGAGGTTGTTAACAATAAAAGTGTTAACAATGGAAGTGGCAAAGTAACAATTGAAGTGCTAAGAGAAAGCGGCGTGCAATATTTACAGGCGCAGATGCTGTTTTTTTGTGTTTTTTGCAGGAAATCGAACATATTTTTAGACCCATGTAAAAATTTTCTCATTAGTCTGGAAATGGGGGACTAATTCCTGCATTCTGTGAAAACAGGTAAGACTGGTTTTAATGTAATCTCAATGTTAATCTTAAATGTTTTCGAATATTCGAAAATATTTTGGAATAGACGAGGACCGTTATGTATGAGTAGTGGGGATGGCTTTTGGATACGTCTGAGCACATGCTTCAGTTGATTTTTCATAAGTAAAAGTGTACGAATAACAGAAAAAAGTAAAAAGTGAACAGTAAAGTGTAAAAAGTAAAAATATCAAAAACAATACTAAAGCATAAGAAAAAATGTTTACGGTCTCGAATCATATTTCAAAGGCAAAAAATCTCACAAAAAATGTAACCACAGAAGAAAGAGAAGTACAGTACATCTAACATTGCTACAAGAAAATTATCAACGAAACAGAAATAATCGGACAGAAATGCAACTTAAAAATTATAGGGAAACACACTGAAAGAGAAAAAGATTATGTAGAGGAAAAGAAAAAATATTTTATATATTAAAAAATGTTGTTACAAATAAATGTACGAACGAATAAAAACCCAGCGAAGCGAGTACTTGCAGCTAGTATACAATAAAATTAATTTAAATTATATTATTAATTATGTTGAAAGTTTGAAGATGGTGGTTAAAATTTGCTTAGAAAGAGTTCTTTTGATACATCGACGTTAATTCAACGCTTATTTTATTTTTATAGGTTGACCGAGGAGTAAGTATAAATTTAATATTTGCACTACCACCACATACAAACACCATTCACGTGCGATGTGTAGTTTTGGCGAAAAAGTAAAATATAGGGACATATATGTCCATTTTTATATATATATATAGATATAGATATAGATTTATATGCTAGAAAAAAATGATATTTTAATTGAGTGATTGTATACAAAATGTGAAAAATGATGTGCATGGTCATCAAATCTTCGAACACATGGCTAAAACATTTACTTCGTACACAATTCAAAAAATTTTGAGTAAAAAAACACTAGTTACTAACCTTCAAAGTAGGTGAGAAAATCGAGAAACACACAGACATAAACAGTAGCATCCGTACATATAGAGAATATCCACACGTTTCTTGCAATTTTTGAAGATGCAGAATCTCCCGAAACCAAATACGTAAAAGTCTTAAGAGAGTTACTTGTTAATCGATATAGTACTTTCCCTTTGTTAAACCTAACACTCTGGTAAAAGTTTGTAATTTTTTATAAGAATATTATAAATAGTTTAATCGTTTATAATCATGAGTATTGCTTAAAAAATACCAGTATATTATTTCATTCTGACCATTTCAGTCTTTAGTTATAAGAGTAACGTTTACTCTATTAAATATTTCTAAATGTTGGAGTCTGTAAGTAAATTAAGAAAGAAATTGTAAGAAAAAACTATATTTAGATAAACTAAATGTTTAAGTACATGAACAGTGTTTTTCTTTCTGTTCTTTTAAATTATTCGATAAATGTCTTTATAAAAGTAATGTGTTAAATCATCAATTATTAATTTATAATATATACTCTACCATGCATATAAAATATACATGTAAAAACATAAAAATCATTTGCTTNTTTGAAGTAATCTTACAATCAATAACAACGGTTATTTTTACATTATTTTTGTAATGATTGAAAATTTTTATTAAGTTTTAGTTTCGAAATTTAAATTTTGATAATACTATAAATATAATAAGTGTAGTAAATGTTAAAAATAATGTAGAAATTAAACGTATTTGTAAGCTTTATTATACTAACATTTAAACTATATATTATTACATTGTTTAATAGGGACTCAGATACCACAAACATCCTGAAAGTCATATGTTGTCAATCGTCAATGTTATTAGATATTTTTAACCTATATCGAATCATCTATAACTTTTAATGAACTATAAACTTGTTTTTTCCTCTGTAAAAATTCTCATCGCTTTATTCCTTTTTTTAATTAAAGACTATATTATTATTTTTATGTAAACCTTTCAATTGTTGCTGTAATTTTTTCACGATCAGAATCAAGGACAGTGTATTCTACTTTACCTCTAAATTAAAAAAAAATTATTCTTAATTCAATACTAATTCTTAAATATGATTTCGTGTATATTTCTTGTTATAATACAGCATAATTTTATCGAATATTTCAGATTATGAAAGTAAGTATAAAATACACCTTTTATTTGTTAATGTGTTTGTGTATTACAAATTTAAAATTTATAAACGATTTCTTATTTAATGCAATAGTACACAAAATCACTCCATTATTCATAATGTTTTCTGCGAAGTAAATATGTGTGAGATAAACCGCCGGTCAGGGATCACTCTCCCACTGACCACTTACTCGGCAACAAGTTGATAAAACCCGATCTCGGCGTTGTCGGATGTCTAGGAGGGCAGTTCGAGTGGGGAGGGAGGTGAGTAAGTTGATAGGCGTCCTTGAATGACAGGAAACAGGTTTAAAACTAAACAAGCATTTATTATATACTCAACTAAGCACTACAAGAAGTTAAAAGCGGTTATCTCTACTATTTACATAAATTCGAGCACGAATTTTCGAGTTCGAGAGAGAGCGCTTACCAATCCTATATACCTCAAAATACCTGTCTGTGGCAGGGCGAATTGGCGAACGTTCAGGGTGTGGTGTCTTCCATGTCATCCATTCGAGGTCCTCTCTCTATAGCTGGATCGGGTCCGCTGAATGGAGGCTCGAGAGTTTCGGTGACACTATTACTAAGTATAACTTCCTATGACGAATCGCCCTGAGGTTACGGAGATTCGAGCTTTTATACTTTTTCGTGCGAGAGCTGACACGTCATCGATTCTTGTTGACGATGACGGTGCATTTTTCACACCTAGCTGTAAACTTCCTCAGCGAGTTGTGATACAATCGGTGTAATCCGATCTAGTACAAAATCTTCGGGTTTTTTCCGAAATCAATTAACAAGAAAATTTAACTTTTTAAAAGACCCGCAAAAATCCGCGGGCTCACATATATTTAGATTATATTGTGCAAGTGTCATTTCTTTTACTTCTATATCATTAGTGTATTTTCAAATTTTATACGAGAATGTCACGAATCAAGTACTGTCGACCCCACTATAACACAGTAGATACGTTCCGGTTTTTATGAATCCATTTTCTACGAGTACTTAAATACATGAGCCAATCACAGCCCGGCACGTATGCAGTTTACGGACTATGGCTGTTTGAAAGGTTTTCTTCTATAAAATTAATCGATTCTAGACTAATTCGACTCAACATTTCCAAAATACGTATAGTTTTTTTGGGGGAATAATCTATATAAACTATGCCATAAACAATAAATTGTAGGATTACTTACCGAGTGTGCACCATTCAACGTCGCCATTGCTTAAGCTTGTTTTGGTCGTGGAGCTTGTCATCGATTGGCGCTCCCGTGCTTCCTGATAAATTATTTCTTTTGCGAAAAGTTTGCTGAACTTTAGAGACATCATTAATATAAATATAATTTTTATGGACTTTAAATAATAAATGGTTTTTAGTAGATCCGCTGCTCGTTTAAACTCAACGGTTTGTACAATATACGCTATTGGTCCAGATTCGACCAATCCTATCTTGACACGAGTCGGCGATGACGTTTTACCGAATTATACGAGTTTTTCTAGCGTGTTTTTACAAATACGGTAACAATTTTTTGCCGTCATATAGGAATCCGAACTATATGAACTCGTTTTATTGGGGGGTCTACTGTAGTACAAAACTTTATCCTTAAATTTTTAAATTGGAAAAGTGTATATTTACGTCTTCTCATTTAAACCCATCATTTTAGTAAACAATATAAAATAAATATTAAAAATCATGACAAAGTTACGGCTAATACATATATGATATCTAAATTAGATGTTATCAATGCAAGAATTAGCATTTAGAGGGCATAAGAAATCTATTGAATCTAATATAACAGAAATGAATATATTGAAATTGCTAATTTATTAAGTGCGTTGGATTATTTATTAAAAATACATTTAGAGAAAGAGACGGTTTTTACTGGCTTATCGAACAAACGAATACGAACAGACCCTAGATCACCACTGATTTATTTTCTCTGGAATTCGGCTTCTTACAGAAATCCAGCTTCCTTATCAAATGTCACCGCACGCTACTGTATTTTAACAATATTTTTCACGTATCATTCCGTTTTTTCCTTCTATGTACGTTTTCTGTCCTAGGCCTAATACCTCGTGGCGTTTTCTTTGAGTCAAATTAATTTATGCTGAGGTTTCAAATGAATTATAGATATTGTTGCTGCAAAATGAATTTCAAACCAGTGGTGTAGAAAGGGGTTGCGATAGATGCGGTTCGCACCGGTTCCCTCGAAAGCCATAGACCAATGGGGACCCGAAAATCACAAAAAAAGACCGGAAAAATGTTTTACGGCAATCAAAACAATGCAAAAGTTGGTATTTGGCTGCAGGAGCTGCTGGGGCCGCTATTACACAGGAAAACTAGCTAATCAACTTTAATTTAGTTATACTATATAAACTACTATACAAAAATATTTCAGAACGTTTACGTAAACAAACAAAAAAAATACTTAACGCATCATTTATCAAACGAAAGAAAATGAACGACTAAACGCAATGTTTTTAAATTTCTGTAAGTACCCGTAATAACTTAAACGAAACAAGTGAAAATTGTAAACCTCTGAAAACTTTGTTTGGTGGATCACAAATCTGGCTCTGGCCAGGCCTGGAGAACCCTAGCTATGCCAACATTTCAAACTGTATAATAGGCTCGATTATTCTAAACAACTTCTTCGAAAACATTCTTAAACTCAGAAAGAGTATAATTTCCGTTTTCTATTCTATCGTCAGGCCAATCTGTATTATTAAAATAACTCAAGAAATGTTATTGAAGTTTCATTGATATTATGGCGACAAACCTGAACGACCATTCATTTTAGAGTCAATTTAGAATTACTAACATGTATTAGATTCCTGAACAGCATTTTTAAAATCGATGTAGCAAACAAAAGTAATAATTCTTATACATACTTTTATATTATTATAGAGGAGAATTAATTCAAATTATACTAATAATTATGTTAAAAATCTGAAGACAATGGTTAACTATTGCTCAGAAAGAGTTTTTTTAATACATTGACAATAATTCAACGCTTACCTTATTTTTACAGACACCTATTCAAGTAAGTATAAATTTAATATTTGCAGATATTTTTTACTTATATAATTTGTGTTTGTGAAAATTTTTTATTTATGAACACTCTTTCTGGGACACGTACAGTACGTAATTACACCCAACATAACACAAAGTAGTAAGAGGAAATTATGTAATAGTACTTTATGAAGTAAAAAGTTAATAACTTTTTACATTGGTTAAATTATCCGCTATATTCGTAACATTCATTGCATAAAATAAATAATTCAGATCGTTATAAAATGCAATACGTTTAGACAAATATTAACATTAAAATAAAGATTATTGTTGTATTATTTTTGTACTCTTTAAAAATTGTTATTGAGTTTCAAGTTTGACATTTTAGTTAAAATTTTTATAATACTAAATATATAATAAGTGTATTTAATGTTCAAATTAATGTAGAAATTAGAGGCCATCATAATACACTTTACATTGCTGGAATAGTTTATTTAAAGCTAAACTAACGTTTTCATCCTATTCAATAGGCCATCCTCAGCTTAAATTATGATTTAACCTGAGAATGATTTATTTAAACGAATGATTCTTTTCCTCTCTTTTCCTTGATAATGAAGGTGCGAGCACCCTCGCTGTGACTACACGCTGATAGAGCGTTACATAACTAGTTAGATATATTGGATGGTTCTAAGTAATTGAAATTACTCAGTAAACGAGTATACCTGTTTTACTGTAATGTAATGCATCTTTGTACACAAACAAGCACACACACACGCACGCGCGCACACACACACACACACACACAATTTTAATAATTTCATTTAGTTTTAAGTGTACGCATCGATACCCCATTTATACCAGTGAACGTTTGATCGAAAAAGGAATAATTCAATGTGAATAAAAAATGAGCAGCTGCAAATCCCTAAGAGTTTTACTCCTTTTATCGAAATTTGAGCCGTTTGTTAGAGTGTGAGCATTAGAGTCTTCCGTTATATAAAGATTGACTTCTTGAAAACGAGTGATAATATGATAAAAAAAAGTCCCTCCACACTGTCCCTGATAGAGCTGCAAACATTAATATTCACAAACTTCTAATGGATAATTCACCTTAAACATAATTTTTTATCATTTTTCAATCAAGATATTGAGGTTCAAATATCGTCTTCTTAATAATAACAGTAAAAGCTCAGGAACGGTCGACGGGTTATTGTTGAACAAAAAACGCAAGAGGTATGCAAGTGACATTAATGTCACTACTGTAAGGCATTTTCAGAAAAGCAATGACAGCATGACTGAAAATTGGCAAAACTAAAAGATGGTTAAATGCGATGTTTGCAAGTTAATGTGAATAACGTTGCGGAACTAGCAAGAAAGCCTTTGGTTATATATATACTTGCAAAACTCATTATCTGGAAGGGAATGTATCAGCTGTGATGTAAGCACACGTTTTACAAAATCGAAGCACTATTGTTTGTAGTATTATGTACTCTGTTAGAGCTCTTTTCTGTTGAACAATTATTGCAGATTGATACTTTAGTCATTTTGGTACAATACCAATATGAGTGTTAATTTCAACAATGGCTGCAAGTAAGAGTATTGACTGCAATTTTAGCAACATGATACAAACTTAAATATTTACAAGTGAAACATCTTGTTTATGATAAATTAACACATTTTGCACCATAACAGATTTTTAATGTATTCAAATACTTCAATTACAAACCGTATAAACTTTCAGTTACACTATACAACAAAAAATGTAATACAGGAAGCACCCTGAAAATAATCAAACTCTAGGTTTTTGCGAAAATATTTCATTCTGATAATACCGCAAATCGATCAAGTATACATGTACTGTACCGAATATTTCAGTACAAAAGTAATTTTGATAATTGAAGTTCTTTTTTGATGAAAAAAGAAGAGCTGTAAGAATATATCGAGTTTAAATGATCTAAAGTTCTGCAACAGGCTAGTTAAATGCAGTTTTTTTAATTTTCTACACAAAACATATATATTAGATAAACAGAAACAGTTTCTGATAGAAAATTCTTTCGAAAAACATTCTACTCGGCAGATTGACCATGAATCACCGTTTACTATAAAAGTAAACTATACAAGTGAATTGAAAAAAGGATTGGTCTATCAGAGCTAAAGAAATGTTTCGGAAACTATTATCGCAGCTATAAACAGTTTGTAAATTTCTAGTTGAGTTTGATGCGAACATTCCAGACATGTTCTTTTCAGTCTATACGATATTTCCAGTTATACGACATCTGTGGAGTTATACCACAGATAAATTTGTATTCAATTTCCACCTTGTCCTTGGGTTAGAGGTTAGCGAGCTCGAAAGTTTAAATGAACAGTATAAAAAAATTCCAAATAATATAAATAGATTTATTTTATACTTACTAAATTGTAATATTTCTTTTTCTGGTGAAGAGCCAGAAAATAAGAATGTATTTAGTGTAAATCATAAATATAATCATAAAATACTATACAGGCATACCTCGACTTACGTCGTTTCGAGTTACGTCGTTCCCGATTATACGTCGCTTGTTAAAAAATATATGGAAAAATGAAAATCAAGTTTAAGTCATTTTATTCCACTTTTCGTCTGTCCGCCACAAATATTGAAGTCGTAATATCACTAGATAAACGTTTAAAGCACATAAAATCATATTAAAATATATACAAGTATGTACTGTATNTATAAAATGCAATATCTTTAAACTAATTTTATAATGAAAAATAAAAATTATTGTTGTATTATTTTTTTGTGAGACATCAAACCTGACAAATTTTGAGAGAAAATTCGCTTTTTGTCTTTCGAAATACTTTTACCATTTTCATTACTGGAGAATGATCGTATCTCTCATCGAATGTGTCACGGGAACTAAGAGCAAAAATTCTTGATTGGTGAAGAAGAATAACGTGATCTAGAGGTATAATAGAAGTGAGTGAAGGACAAGGAGTTGTCAAGAGTTTGGGTAGGCATCAGCGTGGTGCCCTGGCAAAAAAGTGAACGTTGGAAGTGAAGAATGCTGTCGAACTCCGTGGATTAGATCTTCCAGTTCTCCATCACTTCCTTGGCAGCCATCCAAGTAAAAGCAAACCTGAACTGCTCTTGGATTCCATACAGACTGACCGGCCAATTGAAAGTTAGCAATTTGAAAATCTGCATAATTAAGTGCATCGAAAGGCATCTATACCAACTCGTGGTTTCTTGTAAATTTTCTCTCTCTCGACGATATTCGATAACTTGAAGCTATGTATACTTTTTAGTTGATTTAAATAGCTTATTTTAATTGTTAACTTTGTATCTGTATGATTCACTTTCAATCTGACTCTCAACCCTCCTTCATCCTGAATCCTTTGCCCATGCACGTGACTACTTGCGCAAATTGCGAATTTGCTGTCGTTACGGTTTCTATGTCTATCTTAGAAGACACAGTGATGGCAGTCCTGACAAGGTGCTAAAGAGGTGCCAGCCCTCTGGTCACACTGGTGTCAGAAGTAAAATCTAGATTTGTAACAAGCATATATATATATATATATATTGAAATAGGATGGAGGCTCGAGGAGAAGGACGTGCACAAAAAAGAGATGGCAGAAAGTTCCACCTTAGGCAGACTTGGGGATATGATTCTGTTAACTTTTTCTAAGTCGAAAATCTATAACATTATATAATTAGGTGAAATTCGTGATGCAGTGCACTTTTTGGGTAATTGTTTAGATCGCGGTATTTCACTTTAAAATTGCACTTTATTTAATAACTTTTTGTGTTTAATTTAAAAAATATTACAGTTTATGATTGTTTAATTTTTAGTTTAATACAAATTTAAAATAATATTAAAATTTGAAGTTTATGTACAAAGAAAAACAATTAATTTACAAGGATTCACTGAACTTTGTACATCTGTTAGTTAGACACATCTGTCCTCTTTTAAAAAACAAAACAAACTGCAGCTCTGTATTTAGAGTGGAGCAGAAGTCATTGTAATTATCTACATTACATCTAAATTATCATTCTTAGACAGAAGAGAAGTTGATTGTTGTTATGAAGCGAAGTGTCAAAGTTTTCAACATATATTTTTGCTTAAAATAGTGAATATTTGAGAATTTTTATATATTTTTTCTAAACTTTATACAATAATACACTAATAAGCGATTAGTTGATTTTGATTAGTTAATTTTTTCCCGCTATTACGCAATATCCAATAGTGATAAGTTTCCTGGAAAATTTTTAGCTGGAAGCTTTTGATAAGAAATATTACCGTCTAAGTAGAGTCAAATAACATGCAAACTAGTAGAAATACGCTCTAAAATAAAGAATATAGCTATTTTTAATGTTTGTTTACATTTTGACTTTAATCATGTCGATTGGTTCTTTGTGGAAAAATCCAGACCAGTGGTTTCTAAAAAAACTCTCGTTCCTTGAAGTTGATTCAGTGAAAATATAAATTATCAATTAGAATGTAATAGGGGTAGAAACAAAAATTTATAAAGCAAATTAACAGCAAGAACATCTTCCATAGACTTACTTGTGACAACGTGCTTACAACGCCGCAGGGCGTTGTAGCCTTACTGATAAACAAAAAATTCACATGATATACAGCTTTCGGCTTTTAACCTGATGGCCTTAGTCACTGATTTTTTTTGAATCGCTAGATGAAATAGCGAAGTTCACTAATTGGGCAAAGACATAATGTTTAAGAGTTGCAAAATTAAAATTGATGGGTATAGCCTGAAATTTCGCGCGGAAGGACGCATAGATGAGGAAAGTCAAAACATATGATGAGTTTAAAAGACTCATGATTCAGCGCTTTAAAAAACAGACATTTTCTTTACTGCTACAAAAGTTTCATTCCTGCATTCAAGAGCGAGACGAAGACGTTCAGACTTATTTGGTTCGATTACACACTTTACCCTCGGTAACGATAATAAAACAAATTATTTACAATTTTTATTTACTTTTACAATTTTTATCCATATTATTCAAAATTATTTACCTTTGCAATTTTTTCGTCCATGTTATATTGTAGACGATGAGATTAGCTATTTGACAGACTATTAGGAGAAGACATAATAACAGACTGAGGATAAGTAATAAACTTAGCAAAAACAATAACACTCCCCAACGGAAAAGAAATAAATTTCCAGAATTCTTCCACATTCAAGGGGTCAGCGAATAGAACATAAAAATTATGCCTGGGAGGCAGAAGTTATTAAGGCTCATGGGGAACAGGTGTTGACATGTCATTTTAAAATTCGTGTATTTTTTATTTACTAAGTACTGACAAATAATGTCCTAGATACCTTTCTACAAAGTACTGAATATTGCACTGAAAAAGTTTCAAATTGTATAAAAAAATTTTTTACACGATGTCACACCAAAGTCTGGAGATAAGCATGGAATCCCGCGTGCCTAACTGAAAAAGTTTATTTATTACAACTAACTGAGTGGGTGGCCTGAAAGAACGCTCGTTGCTTGATATCGGATTAGTCATGATAGAGATGACCAATTGGAGCATTGAAGGCGTATAAATAGGATTTTGAAAGCCAATTAACGGCGAAAGCTCTCCCATAGACTTAGCATTGAAAGTTTGAAAGGTGGAGTTTCCCAGGAAGATTTCTTTTTAAATGATTTTGAAAACATGATTAATTCGTCTAAATACTGTCAAACAAGTATTCATTAGCAAGCTAAAAAAGAAAAAACGATTAAAACACGCGATTTTATAATGACTGTTTACATAACTCAGCGTGGTATTCTGAGGCAGTGTGGCATTTTGCCGGAATTTTTCTGGCAATTGTTTTTACAAGTGGACTTAATAACACAAAAATTAACCAACTACAGTGTAAAAGAAATTTACTATCGATAGTATCTGCCAATAATATGCATTTTTACTTCTAGTTGCTGTAGAATATTCGAAAGTGTATTTTTAAAATACTAAAATATTTTTGGCCCAGGGTTTGAGAGAAAGCATTTAATGGTTGGGACAGTTAAAAAACACACAGAAGAAAGCGAATAAGAGCTTAGATAGCAACCGACCTGTTTATAGTTTGTAAAAAACGCTTCTAAAGTTGTCGATTTTTTTCCTGAAAAATTTCTAAAACGTAAGACTTTTTAGTTTTCGTTATAAATAAATATAAACAATACATTTTGAGTACTTTTGTTGATTTGGACTTTAAAAACACATTCCCACAAACACCTAACATAAAAAAATTATGAATAAAACTATGATTTTTACAAAAATGATTTTTGAAACTGGAACAAAAAGATCCCTGCATGCGCTACTTCGCGATAGCGCCTTGGCAGGCCTAACTCCAATTTAAATGAGGCCAACAAAAAGAAAGAGATTAATGATTGAGGGTGCAATTTCTTAGCGGGCTTAATAACAAAAAAAAAGACAAGTAATATCCAGGGAACCTACCACATTCGATTGAGTGGTACAAGTGGCCATTTGCAAGGAAACAATATATCAATTGAGCAGTAAACCTGTCATTAGAGCGATAGCCGAAGACAGACAAACAGACTAAAATAATAGAAAAGTAGATCAGATAATTCAGAAAATACAAGAACGATTAGAAGAACTTAGAGTTTGAGTAAATTCAAGAGATAAGCCCAGCAATAGGAATTCTCTATTTGCACAGTAAATCGTTATCAGGGAGTAAACGAAGTAACATAATTATTTAATACATGTTAGAGACCTGTATAGGGATCAACAAGACGATTTAAGAGAAAGATTACGTGGCACGTGAGATCAAACAGATAATTCTTAATAGAGATATAGGAAAGCTGGAGCAAGACAAAAAATAAATGACAGAAAAGGTAACTGGCAAATCCGAACAATTTCATGTCAACCCAAGCATCTCGGGAGAAGAACCAATAGAAATAAGCAAAATTTTAGAGGCGGTTTTAGGCAAAGAAAAAGAAATAACCTCAGAATCAGAGTGTCTCGATTCAGTGAAGCTAAGACTTGTCCGGGATTTACAGCGAATGAAGCAGAGCCTATCTCGCATTGCCTCATCGATGACTTTGAAACTCAACTTGCCATAGATACAGGTTCAAAGGCAACACTATTATTGAAATCACTTGCGCAAAAATTAAATACCTACAGAAGGAGCTTTGATAAAAACGTGATATAGACTTTTGAAGCGTCACTGAACATAGTATCAACACCTACATTAAAACAAACTTCCATTTTCACATTGGACCTTTACAGTTTTTTATCCATATTATATTGTAGACGATGAGATTAGCCATTTGATAGACTATTAGGAAAAGACATAATAACAGACTGAGGATAGGTATGAAACTTAGCAAAAACAATAACACTCCCCAACAGAAGAGAAATAAATTTCCAGAATTCTTCCACATTCAAGGGGACAGCAAAATGCGCTCAACCAAAAAAGAAACAACCAACATAATTTCAACATTGATTTTCGGTCTTGGCGGTTTTGAAATTTAAACATTTACAAACATTTTGACATGTTTTACCAAAGAAGCTGTTATTCATTAATTTAAATGAAAATTTATCGAAATCACTCGTTGATTCTTGCCTTTATTATTATTAAAAACTACATATTTATTAACCCAGGCCTCTTGGTTAAATGCAGGCATCTGATCAATTTTAGTTAATACTAACCCCTCTTCTAAATAAAAACTTAAATTTCTATAATGAATTACATAATTTTGTTTATCAAAAAAGTCGGAATTAATTTCTTATTATTAATATATTTCAGTTTAATTTAGTTAATATCGACTTTTGATGATTTCATAATAAATCATTGGGAATATTAATATGTTTGGGAGCTAAACGTAGTTCATTATGCTTATCATGAACATTCGGTGGATATTATAAATCAATCTTTAGAATATAACTTATATCATTCTGATCAGGAATATTACGAGTGTCTGAAAAATTTATTTTATCCTCGGATAACCATATGAAATTATTTACAGGTAAATAAGAACTTATCACAAATCCGTACAGATTATTAGCATCTATCGAAGCAATATTCTTATGTAAAACATTTCAAGTGTTATTATAATTATTGAACAATCAGAATAAAAGAAAATGTATTCTACTTTACTTTTAAAATTTAAAAAATCCATTCTTAATTCAATACTGAATCTTAAAAATAATTTCGTGCATATTTCTTGTTGTAAAATATGAGAAATATTCAATAAAATCACATTATTTGGTGCAGAATACATAACAATAAGCTACTTTCTAACAACGTATTTGTATATCACTAACTTTAAATTAATAAATTATTTGTTATTTAAAAAAATAGTATTAATTAAATATTATACTTTTATTCATATATACAGAAATTACCCCAGAATTTTTTTTGCATTTCTCAATGTTTCAAAGTCTGCTAAGTTGAAAAATTTTAAAATCTGGGGTATGATGTTTTGCTGGATCGCCATACATTCCTCTTGTTATAACAGCATGAAAATAAAAAATAAAATACAAAACATAAAATAATATTTGATAAACTTTAAAAAGAAAAAGTGATATTATATTTCAACACTTATAATGACATATGATAAGTCTGAAAATTGAAAAAAAAAAACTGGTGTTAATTAAGATATACTGAAAATCACTGGTATAATTTCGTGATATTCTACTGAACTAATTGCACTACAAGTAATATAAATATCGTCTCCATTCGATATATTTGCTACGTATATTTTTGTTTTTTCTCTTTGAATGTCTTTGGTTCTAAATCTAATATCTTGTTGAGTTTGTTTTGAATCAAATAAATTTATGTCCAAGTTGCAAAATAATTTGCAACTTTGACATAAGTAGATCTTGTTGTTGCAAAATGAATTTCAAACTGTATAGGAGGCTCGATTATTCCAAATAATTTTACGAAAAAAATTATTGTACTCAAAAAGTGTATAATTTCTGTTTTCTATCTTAACGTTAGGCCAATTTGTATTATTGAAATATTCAGAGGTAGTGCTAGTGTATCTTTCTTCAATGTTACGCTTAGAAGCACAAACGATCCTGGATTTTAAAGTCAATTTCGAATTACTGACAAGTATTAAATTTCTGAACAGCATTTTTCGAATCAATGTAGCAAGCATATAAAATAGTTTTTACACATGCTTTTATATTACTATACTATAGATGTAATTTAAGTAATACCATTAATTATTTTGAAAGTCTGAAGAAAGTGGTAAAAAATTGCTTATAAAAAGTTCTTTTGATGCATCGACATTAATTCAACGCTTATTTTATTTTTTATAGTTTGTTGTGCCTGTAAGTTTAAATTTATATTTGCGGATATTTTTTACATATTATATAATTTTTCTTTGTGAAAATCTGTTATCTATAAAAACTGTTTCTCAAACGAGTATTAAATTACACCCAAAATTATAAAAAACAGTTAAAGTGAAATATGCAATAGCGTATTTAATGAAAGAGAAATTAAATAATTTCTGGAATTGTTTACGTTATCAGCTTTATTCATTATCTTCTTTACAGAAATAAATACTTCTTTGTATATAAATATAAAATAAAACAAAAATCAGATATAATAATAAATAACAAGTAATAACATCGTGTAACATAGCAGAATACTAAAAATGTAGAACGAAGACTCTCCCAGTTTTTATTTCAAAAATCTGATAAGTGCTGGGAGAGTGAGAATTCCCGCAATGGCTTTTGGCAGTTTACGCGAATTGTTGCGACTGGCAAGATCACCAGCAATATCGTATTTGAATTTCGCAAATTTTCTATACCGCTATTATCGAATCATGCACATAAAAAAAGGACATGCTGTAGTTATTTATAAATGATTTGATGTTAACAATCGTCAACGTACGTACTTAGAGGTTTTTAGACTATATCGTATCATCTATAACTTTTAATGAACTCAAAACTTTGTTTTTATTTTTGTGAAATTTTCTCACCGCTTTATTTTTTTCTTAATTATAGAATTAATTTTATGTAAACCTTTCAAGTGTTACTATAACTTTTGAACAATTGGAATAAAGTAAAATATATTTTATTTTTACTTCTAAAATTAAAAACGAATCTATGCTTCATTCAATACTAATTCTTAAACACAATTTCGTGCATATTTCTTGTTGAAAAAATAATACAATTTTATTGAATATTTCAGATATTTCAAGTAAGTGTAAAAACACGCTTTTTATTCATTAATGTATTTGTATATCACAAATTTAAAATTAATAAACGATTTCTTATTTGATTAAGTATTATAAAATTTACACTTTAATTCATAATGTTTTTGTGCAAGTTAATATATTTACACCTACCATTTATTGAGTTTTGAATTTGCTGGCGTAAATATTAAAATTATTATGTTTTATCACTGGTTTTTAAAGTAAACTCATGATTTATTGCAAACAAATTTACCGTAGCTGGTGGATGCAGGAAACAAGCCCAAAAGGGTTGTTGTATTGTTTTCATGAGTGTATGGCTATTTTTTAAAATTTAATAGAACTTTGGATTATTTCGTTCAATGTACTGTATTGTGATTTATGTAGTATTGAGTTAGACAACATAATTTAACGTACAGTACATTGCATTATTGTACTAGTATTCTTTGGAATTGAATAAATATAAATTCTCAGCTTTATACAATTAATTTGTGCTAGCAAAAAAGGATATGGTAAGTGAAAACACGAGAAAAACACTGGGCCATTTCTAGCGAAGGTGAAAACGGGCTTCGTACCTATCCCTCCAAACGCTGGAAGAAATTCAAATTTTTTATTATATGTGAAATTTTGACTAATAGTAATAGTAATAATAAAACTTTCACAATGAAAATATACATATATAATTATATATAACATATCAAATTAAAGTTCGACACTTCTGGTATGCTTCAATTAGTATTTGCGTGGTTGAGGCCGAAGTTTTAAATGCGAAAACGTGTACGTCGGACGTTCAGTGCCGCTTTCTTGTAAGCCTACAAGTTTGACAATAGTGTTTGGATATAGTCGGTGGAATCATTCTCGACATTCCAAACACATTTGTCAAACTTCTAGGCTTACGAGAAAGCGGCGCTGAACGTCCAACGTATATGTTTTCGCGTTTAAATCTTTGACCTCTATCTCGCTATTACTTTAAAATTGTGCGTATAGAAAACACTTATACCACTCTTATACAAAAAATTAAAATACGCACCTAACTAAAAGTTTAGTTTGCATTTTCTCATGATCAACATAAAATACGAAACTTTTTTACCCTACATAAACAATGACTGTGTATATTTATTATACCCATTAATCAGACAAATTAACTCAAACGATTTTTTGTTACAAATGGAAATAAAATGACAAAAAAATATAACAACAGTTTGACCATTACAAAAAATTAGTATATTAGCTAAATGTGTGTAAAATATAGCAAATACAACAAAATAAACTTAATATTTTGTTGCGTTGCGTTTTGCCATAATCAATGCTAGCAATCTGTCGGGAATGGTGCGGATAAATGCTTCGCATTCGTTTCTGGTGATACAGTTCTAAATGTCAGGAATGTTTGTCACTAGTTTTTCTTTAGAGGTTGATCACCGTTTGTCGGGATATAAAAATCGTCTGGCACTCAGTTTTCCCGCCTTTTCCGTGAACGGCCGTTGTCGCCATAGAAACGGCGATCAGAACATTTTGAAAACTCGACCGCTCATTGGTTAAGAAACATCGGACGATCGGCGGACGTCTTATAGAGCTGGTAAATGCTGATTGGTGGAACCGAATGCTGTTTCAATCCTATAAAAGCATTGAAGTTCTGGCGGGAAGTTCAGTTTACTTTGGACATTGAAGTGAACTCACGCTGACCTTAGCTCGCCTAAGCTGTTATAGAAAATTGTCTCATCTTGTTGTATAGTTGTGGACTTTGAATTTGTACGTCGCAAGGTGCTTTTTCGACGGACCTGTTGCAGTGGACGATTATCTCGAACTTTGTTAATATCTAATGTTTGTAATTCTTATATGTGAACTTTAATTGTAACTGTACATACGTTTATTTTCAATATATACATTAAGTTTTTAAATTAAACAGACTCAGAAGTATTTTTGAATTGACTCCGTTCATTAGTCGCTGTTCATTACTTCTCACAAAATTGCAATGGGTTTAAGTCGGGGAAATTTTTTGGCCGAGCCAAAATTGCAATCTGTCGTTCTTGTAACCAACGTATCGTTGACTTCGCAGTATGAGAGGATGCTCCATCTTCTTTAAGTAAAAATGTTTTTTCAATTAAATCATCTGTCGATGGTATAATAAATGTTTTTAAGATGTCTTGATATGTCTGAGCATTGACAGGTTCCTGAAGAATGCACAGTTGTCCTAGCATTCATTCATCTTCAGATTAAGACTGATAATGCAAACTTCACGAACTCTTCATACAGTCCTTTTCGAAGGCCGCTTTGGTTGTTCTGCATACAGGCGGGCCATGGTCTCCACAAGAGAGAGAAAACAGGTATTCGTCACTAAAGAGAACGTTATTCCAGTTGTGTTGTTTTACGTGAGTCTCTCACTACACCATCTGACACTCGCTTGTCATTGCTTTTTCGTTAGAGATGGCTTCGTCTTAGGAACACAGAAGTTGAAGTGCGAATCGTGCAACCTTCAGCATGTGGTTCGACTACTAACGTTCACTCCAGTTGCTCTCCATTGTGCACGCAAGTGTTTAACGCTCCTAAAACGTCTTTCGCACAACAATCTTTCTCGAGTTTTTCTGATTTTCTGAAACAAGTCGTTGCTTGTTTACGTCCACATTTCTGGCAGTTAATAGTTAAAACTTGAACAAGGTTTTGTTGCTTCACTATTGTAGAGACTGTTGGATGAAAGCATTTTACATAATTCGCAATTTATTTTTGTGTTTTTTTTACTTTGTACAAAGCTATGGTAATATTTCTAGTTTTATAACTGATGTCGAGCCCAATGTTGTACTTGTGAAAACCGAAAGGCCCTGAGTCTAATTTAATAATATTTATTAATAATGTTAAAATATTGTCACAAGATATTACTTCATTTTTGTGAAAAACTAATGTTTTGGACGTGGGAATAGATAGATAACAGATGTTACTTCCTTTGAGGGAAGTCCGTACATCCTCTGTTTTTCCCTTATCCGTTAAAAATCTCGCTCAGATAGGAACTATCTACCCCTCTTTAATTCCCCTTTCATCCGTTCACATGAACGAGTTTCGAGGAGATGATTGGTCGCAAATCCGGAGATATAGGGGAAATTTGCGAGAATTCGGGGAGTTCCGCGACAGATCTGAAAGCGTCCAAACTCCACATTCATTTTCCTCTTAATGACCAACGCCCTTAGACGAGTCACATAGACTAAGTTCCGAGTCTGCACTTAGAAAATGTAACTTCGATTTTGTGCACATATCTATCTCCCATGTTGAGAAGTAAATGAACTTTATCTCCAAAGTGTCCTCTGCCTACAGAGAAGAAGACGAACGATAACTAGAACAGGTTGTATGTTTTAACGATTTTGTGAGCTCTCTCTCTCGATCGCGTATCGGGTATAGTATAAGTCCATGCCGATATCGTGTATCTTAATTGTCGTTTTATATCCCTCGCCTCTCGATATTTGTATTAATTTTACTTTTGAATCATTAAATTTACTCTTGTTTGTTTTATATAAGATATGTCTGTTGATTTGTCTCTGAATCAGATCGAAAGGGAAATCGCACGCGTATTTGTCCGCGGATCGATAAATTGACAAACTGGTGTCAGTCCTGACGTAGATCTGGACCTCGCAGTCTAGATCGGTTTCGCGTATTTATCGCCCTCCTATAAAAAGTTTACAGAGCCGATCACACGATCGTGCGCCAGTAAGTGATATAGGTAATTCACTTATACCCTTGGCTGCTCTCACATACTGTTATACCGCTCTCCTCAGAAATATGAAAATTTTCATTACAATATAATTTTTATGAGTGTTTTCTTGGTAGTTTCTACTAATATTCTAATCTTTTGTCATGGTGAAACTTTTATTCTGTTTTTGTTTTTGTCATTTCCTTTCAATTTGTAACAGAAAAGTATGAGTTAATTTGTCTGATTAATGGGTATAATAAATATACATAGATATTGTTTATGTAGGGTAAAAAATAGTCTCGTACTCTGTGTTGTTCATGAGAAAATGAACAGTAAATTTTAGTTTAGAGAATATTTTAAGTTTTTGGTGGTATATTATTATTTGTATAGTATTATTATTATTTGATAGTATTTGCGTTATGAAAAAATTAATAGATTTTGTTTTAATTTTTTATTTATTGAACTATTTAAAAATAAAAAGATATGGTGTCGCTTTCTGCCTAAAAGTAACAACATCGCTCGCTAATACAGTAGTTTCTTTGACCCATAATAGTATCATTGAATGAAAAGAAACGAAATCTTTGTATAATATTAAAGAGTAGAAATACAGAGCTGTAAGAAAATATCGACATTTAAGTGAATTAAAGTTCTTTAACAGGCTAGCTGAATGCACTTTTTCGAATTTTCTACACAACATATATATTATGTGAATAAAAACAGTTTCTCATAAAAAATCATCTCAAAAGCATTCTATTCGGCAGAATGACCATGCGTTACCTTATACCATTAAACTAAACTATCTAAGTGAATTGAAAAAAGTATTGGATTCATGAACAGCATTTTTTAAAATCTATGTAGCAAACATAAAAAATAATTCTTAAACATAATTTTCTATACTATACAATTGAATTAATTTAAATTATACCAATAATCATATTGAAAAACTAAAGATAGAGGTTATTATAAATTGCTCTAAAAGTGTTATTTTGAAATTTGAAATTTAATAAAACACTTTCTTTTATCTTTATAGTCTACTATTCAGGTAAGTATAAATTTAATACTTGCAGATATTTTTGTTTATCACATAATTTTTTGTGAAAATCTGTTATTTTACACTTTCTCAGGCGCGTAGTTATTTACAACCACCATTATACAAAACAGTTAAGGTATAATGGACAGTAATATTTTATAACATAGAAAGTAAATAATTTCTGGAATATTTCACGTTATTAGTTTTATACGTCACTTTATTTCCATATAATATAATTTAGAAACGATACAAAAACGCAATATGTTTGGAATAATTTTATAATGAATACTAAGGGTTATTGTTATATTATTTTTGTACTGATTGAAAATTTTTATTAAGTTATAATATCGACATTTTAGTTTATATTTTTATAATACTATAAATATAAAAACTGTAGTAAATATTTAAAAAATTATGTTGAAATTAAACGTATTAACAAGCTTTATCATACTATCATTTAAAGTTTTAAACTGAATAATTAGATTGCTCAACAAATTTAGTCTAAAAGGTTTTCTTTCCTGAGATAAATACTCAATGGCTTACTGAGAGAAAATATTCTCAATGACTTTTGACAGTTTACCCAAATTGTTCTGGTTGGCAAGATTACCAGCAATATCGTATTTGAATTTCGCAAATTTTCTATACTGCTATTATTTACTCATGCAGCTTATTAAAGGACTTGCTGTAGTTATTTATAAATGATTTGATATTGTCAATCGTCAATGTATTTACAAATTTTTAGAGTATACTTATTTATTTAAATCTTTCAACAAACTAAATATTTGTTTTTTGTAAAAATTTCTCATCGTATTACTTTTTTTTCAAAATTATAAAATTATTCTTATGTAAAACCTTTTAAGTGTTACTGTAATTCTTAAACAACCAAGGAAAAATGGAAAATATATCCTACTTTTCTTCTGAAATAAAAAACAATCTATGCTTAATTCGGAACTAATTGTTAAACATAATCTTGTGAACATTTCTTGTTGGAAGTAATATAATTTTATTGAATTTTTTAGAGTCTTGGTAATGTAAGTATAACAATACGCTATTTTTTATCAATGAATTTGTATATCACTATTTTGAAATTAATAAACAATTGTTTATTTAATGAAATACTATTAAAAAAATAATTTTTTTCATAATGATTTTGTGCAGAGTAAATATATTTAGACCTACCGAACATTGAATCTGTTGGCGTACATATAAGAATTATTATTTTCTTTAAACAGTTTTGTAAATAAAACAACTTTAGAGTTAGTGCGGCAGGCGGTATTGAATATCAATTTATCGCAGGAAGCATGGCCAAGAGTGGTAGTATTGTTATCGATAGTGCGTGTCTATCTCTTAAATTTATTATAGCGTCGTTATATTTAGCTCAATATATTGGCCTTTGTATATTATTGAATGTTTCCTGGTAACACAGCAGCGTAGATTTCTGGTAGATACGCACGTGGAATACTCTTATGTATACTTTTGTGAATATTAACGGACTAATCTAATCAGATATCCTGGATGATACTAAGTAATTTAAAGTATCATTCAATATACTAATTTAAACTACTTATACTAATTAGTTTAAATTAATTTGTATAAGTAGTATATCTAATTTTACTGTATTAGAAAACGCAAAATCAATGCATCTTTGTACACAAACACACACACAAACATATATATATATGATTACATATGTGTAGTTTTAATAAATTGATGTGCTGTATATAAAAATGAATACATATCTTTGATATTTATTGATAAAATGAAATATATATATGTAGGTTTGATACTTTTAGAAAAATTTCGGAACTTTCTAACAATGACAACATAGACGTTTATTTATTTTATGTGAAATTTTCACAAATTAGTAAGCCTATAATACTCATTAAAATTTTCAAACTGAAAATATGAATATAATTAATTAGTATGCATCTATGTTATTAATTTAATCAAAATTATTCTTTCAATCACTATATCAGTGTATTTCTATTAATAGGACTTATCATACTGGTGTATAAGA
>NW_019385800.1:229577-242009 GCF_000671375.1 Centruroides sculpturatus
TTTACGTCTGTCCGCCACAAATATTGAAGTCGTAATATCACTAGAAAAACGTTTAAAGCACATAAAATCATATTAAAATATTTACAAGTATGTACTGTATTTACAGTACATGCATTCGTAAATTTAGATTACTTTTTTTGTACTATATTAAAAACTAAAATTTATTTGTTTGTAAGCTTAAAATAGATTTTTATTGACCATATATTATTAAAAATGCATTAATAAATAAAATACAGAACCGGGAATGGTAATTTACGGTTTAGCCTAGTGACAAGTAGATTCGGAGACAAGTAAATTCGACTTACGTCGTTTTTCGACTTACGTCGTTTTCCTGGAACCAATTACCGACGTAAGGCGAGGTATACCTGTACTCATAATTATTATCTAAAAATTTAATCATTGTATTTCACATCTTATTATTTATTATTAAATGTTTTATTTGATGAAATATTCACTAGTTATTGCATTAATTTCAGTTAATGGATTGATAAATAATTTCAATATATTTAACACTAGTTTTAATTAAAATGAAATTTTATTTAAATTTATAACAATAAAAATATATTCACGTATTTTTTCTTTAAAACGAAACATAATTTTTGTTGAATATTTTAGCGTGATGATGCTGTAAGTATATTATTTTATTGTAATGTTTACTCGATACAGTTGAAAATGTGTTAGTATTTTCAAGCGATGTCTTGTGTTTAATATAATTCCAAATAAAGCCTTTAGTTATATATGTTTTATCGAAGCAAAACGGTAAAATTGTTGTTAACAAATTAAGCCAAATGGCATTAACACGCACATGTTCTATTATATACAGGGTGTTCTCGTCTACACAATTTGTCAAAAAATACGACATATGAAAGAAAAAACACAACATTGTCTTTTCCACTTTCGCCAAAATATGACCTTAAAATAGTGTGGGAGTGATGCTGTGATCGTTAGAAATGATTAACTGATTACTTATCCACGAGTAAAGTACGTACCATTAAAAATGGAGGTGTTTAAACGTAAGATAACAGGGAAATGCTTATACGCATAAGATTTCGAATCTTTTCTCCTGGTGGGGAATATATGAATTTATCACAAAGATTTATTACTCGATCACCAGTTTAATCTACTTCATAAAATTTAGACTCTTGCTTTTTTATCGAATCGTCTATTGTTTTATAACTGAATACGTAATTTGATTATTACAATTTGTGTGTTATTATACAATAATCACACTAACTAAACTAACATAAGAAAATTTTTAATCAATTATATGCACTTTTTTATATAAATACATAAACTTTTAGGTACACAATTTAAAATGTATAATGCAATTGGGGCTTCTTAATAGTCTTTCTTACGTTAGACAATTTTACAATATAAACATTAGGTGTATAATAATCTATTAAAATTAAAACAGATACATTAAGACAGTTTAAAGTTATTACCAAACTCGTAAAAATTAACAACGTTTAATTACACAACTGTTTTTCAGTTGTAAACACAACTTCAAACACTTTCTCTCATGTTTTCCTTTTTTTATACTGTACAAATATTTAATTTAAATATGTTTTTTCATTATAAAGTTATCTTACTTTCACTGATATAAAATCCACTAATTCTAACTTCTATTAATAACACTTATTTTTTTTACATTAAATTAACTTTTCAGTACCGGGCGTATAACCACCACATCGAAACCAGTAAAGTTTATTTGTTATTAGTTGCTATTTACAGGCTCTTCCTGAAATTGCAGGCAAGCATTTTGCAATAAATTCTTTTTGCAGTTATTCTTATTTACATAAATTAAGTATTTTTATCCATATTTAAACTGGTATTATTATTTATTTGTTCTGCCAGTTTTACTATCTTAATATATTTATAAAATTTTCATTTTATTATGTTACTTATTTTTAACCACTGTAACTGTTTCCTTCACTGTTTCATACTTGGTACTGATACAATGGTGGGTAACTGTTGAATTATACAATTTAGTTTTAATTGATTTTACATGTTTTCCTGAACTTATCTTTAGCTTTCGCTCAGTTTCTCAATATACTTTCTCTTATTTGAACAACTACCGCAAAAACTATACCCAACGTTATTTTTCTACCATACTCGTGTCAACTAAATCAGTGTGATAAGCCCTAAAAGTTTAATCATGTAGTAACACAAAAATTGCAATAGTTATAATAGGGACAAGCAGCTATAGTAATATAACGTAAATCCATGTTTCATTGTAATATTGCGAACATTACTTCTTTTAGTTGTATGTTCGCTGTACATTCAAATTTTATATTTCGTTGCATTTAAAAGTTCATATTTATTTTCACGGTTAACGCTTAATGTCCTATTCACACTTTTTAAATTTTTCACTGCTAAGGTGTGTTTACTCCTTTCAGAAAAACTCGAATATTTCCTTAGAAGTTATAACATTCAATTGGTATCAAATCTTGTGTATATTTTGCTATATCTGAACATAATAATTTTTTAAGTGTAACTTTTTCTGGTTCCAATTTACATCAAATAATAAATAGGTATTAATTTAGAGTAATGGAAAAATAATTTGCGATTTTTTTATTTTTAACATTTTTACATTTTACTGTAAAAATGTTAAAAAATTTATGTTGCTTTTACTGTTTATGGAGATAATTGCATGCTAATAATAAAGCTGATTTCATTTGAGAAATATGATTTGATGCTAATGTTAGTAAAATATTTTAGTGTAAGTTTGTTAAAATGGATTTTACATTAACAGAAATAAATATAAGAATTCTTATCGTTTAGATCCAAGATAGCGCTGTGAGTATGACTTTTCTGATATATTTGTAAAATATTCTATTCTTTTACTGTGTAACGTTCACTAATAAGAAGAGTTACATTATTTAATAAACTGTATCTATTATTTCTTGAAATATCTTTATTTTTTTGTAAATTTAAAATCTTAGAAATAAATATTTTATAATATCTGTACTCTACAAATTCTAAAAAAATTCATTATTTTATTGTAATGTTTACTCGATACAGTTGAAAATGTGTTAGTATTTTCAAGCGATGTCTTGTGTTTAATATAATTCCAAATAAAGCCTTTAGTTATATATGTTTTATCGAAGCAAAACGGTAAAATTGTTGTTAACAAATTAAGCCAAATGGCATTAACACGCACATGTTCTATTATATACAGGGTGTTCTCGTCTACACAATTTGTCAAAAAATACGACATATGAAAGAAAAAACACAACATTGTCTTTTCCACTTTCGCCAAAATATGACCTTAAAATAGTGTGGGAGTGATGCTGTGATCGTTAGAAATGATTAACTGATTACTTATCCACGAGTAAAGTACGTACCATTAAAAATGGAGGTGTTTAAACGTAAGATAACAGGGAAATGCTTATACGCATAAGATTTCGAATCTTTTCTCCTGGTGGGGAATATATGAATTTATCACAAAGATTTATTACTCGATCACCAGTTTAATCTACTTCATAAAATTTAGACTCTTGCTTTTTTATCGAATCGTCTATTGTTTTATAACTGAATACGTAATTTGATTATTACAATTTGTGTGTTATTATACAATAATCACACTAACTAAACTAACATAAGAAAATTTTTAATCAATTATATGCACTTTTTTATATAAATACATAAACTTTTAGGTACACAATTTAAAATGTATAATGCAATTGGGGCTTCTTAATAGTCTTTCTTACGTTAGACAATTTTACAATATAAACATTAGGTGTATAATAATCTATTAAAATTAAAACAGATACATTAAGACAGTTTAAAGTTATTACCAAACTCGTAAAAATTAACAACGTTTAATTACACAACTGTTTTTCAGTTGTAAACACAACTTCAAACACTTTCTCTCATGTTTTCCTTTTTTTATACTGTACAAATATTTAATTTAAATATGTTTTTTCATTATAAAGTTATCTTACTTTCACTGATATAAAATCCACTAATTCTAACTTCTATTAATAACACTTATTTTTTTTACATTAAATTAACTTTTCAGTACCGGGCGTATAACCACCACATCGAAACCAGTAAAGTTTATTTGTTATTAGTTGCTATTTACAGGCTCTTCCTGAAATTGCAGGCAAGCATTTTGCAATAAATTCTTTTTGCAGTTATTCTTATTTACATAAATTAAGTATTTTTATCCATATTTAAACTGGTATTATTATTTATTTGTTCTGCCAGTTTTACTATCTTAATATATTTATAAAATTTTCATTTTATTATGTTACTTATTTTTAACCACTGTAACTGTTTCCTTCACTGTTTCATACTTGGTACTGATACGATGGTGGGTAACTGTTGAATTATACAATTTAGTTTTAATTGATTTTACATGTTTTCCTGANGACCACATACAAACACCATTCACGTGCAATGTGTAGTTTTGGCGGAAAAGTGAAATACACGGACATACATGTCCATTTTTATATATAGATATAGATTTTTCAAAATACGTTTAAATAATTAAAAATATTCGCGATAAATGGCAGGTCATTATTCTTAATAAAAATTTCGAAAATACTTTTATAAAATATAAATGACTATTTTAAACGAAAGATGGTGCTTCATATTCATCCGAGGGAAAAAAAGATCCGTATCCATATCCGTATCCGTTACTTTTTAACAGATCTTTAATAGATCTTTTATCTTAATGAATTTTATTACTTATATGAAATTTTAAAAATAGGTAGCAATAAAATACTAATAAGTTCAATTCAAATCACTTTTTATTTCTTAAAATGACACATATGGCACATTCATATTGCAAAAATTTTATCATGCAAAATTCATTTACTATCGTAAAATATTTCCATATTATACTACTAAATTTTTTGTCGACATTGTTTTTATTTTAATTTAACTCAACACTCTCCAAAGATACAAACGTAATCTATGCTAATTCGTGTCACACTAAACTATAAACAAACACACGAGCAGTGCAAGTCAAAACACATCACGTTACTAACGCAAAGGGTCAACTATTAGTCCAAGATCACAAGCATTGTCACTGACTGAGTACGAAAGTTGAGATCCGTATCCGTATCCGCGGATATACATTTTGAACGATCCGGCACATAACTATTATGTATATAATTGTTTAAATATAAAAATACGAGCAAATGAGCTCAGTGTTACCAACGGCAAAGATTAACCATGAGTTTTTTATATTCGTCGTATGTCTCTACCTCCTTCATCTTCACATCCTTCCATACAAAATTTCGGGCTCCCCGTTAATTTTAGTTTTGCAACCCTTACCCACTATGCCTTTCGCCAAATTACCATAGTTAATTTCGCTAATCTATTGGACTCGAAAAAGCGATCAGCATCAGCAAAGAAAGACATTAAAGGAATCATGCCACAAGTCTTCCCAATGTGGCACTTCCTGCTGTAAGTCCACGCACATGTCCTTCTTCCCTGGTCTCCATCCTATTTCAATTTGTCTTAAGTTACTTCAAAATATCGATCCTATCTAACACCAGGTCGATAAGGTAACGTAGGTCACGGGAGCAGTCGCGTGTACAGGCGATCAGGTGGATGGAGTGAGAGACAGCATGCCGGTATTGACTCATCCAGAGACTAGGTTAACATAACAACCATTTAAGTAATTGGAAACGATAGGCAATACATGACATACAATTTGTCAAAAGTGGGTATAATAGATGGGTTGAAATTACCATTCCACGGTTCTCGAAAGAGAGTTTATAGTGGTTCGAAGTTGATAAATACCTGCAGTAGAGGATCTCCACAAAGGTTAAATTGGATGTCATTAAAGTGGTGATCGTTTTTTTTTGATCGTCAAGAAAGTTTATCCAAGAAGTTGTCTTTATGGCACAATGTTCTGCAATATCCAAGGTAAGTAGGTTATATCCTGATGTGCACTGACACAGTTGATTGTTGATTGTTGACTGGAGGAATTTCGGTATGATAGTACTGCTCGAAGAACGGGAGACAACTGGCTTAATTTCTCAGTTCCTTGTTATCTTCAACCGATAAACGTAAGAAAGTAGGTAAGAAAGATATGAGAAAGCATCACTTTAGCTGCTGAGAATTCACTGAATGATTAGCTACCAGATATAAAAGTTGACAGTTAATCCGACAAAATGGTATTGTTAAGAACTTATGTCATGATTTAAGTAAGTAAATAGATTGCGTAGTGAGTCTCACACGGTAAAAAATGAGACAGATGGTCATGGCTGACTAAGAATCTCCTGTTGTTATTTATGATTGAGAATTGTAGAAGGTTTAAGATAACGCTGAAATAACACAAGAGATGAGTTATAACAAAATTGTAAATGCTGATAACGAATAATAAAATTGTCAGTTAGTCTGATTATACTGGAAATACACACGATCCCATTTACCTCCACCCTCCACCTTTAATTACCAAACTTTAACAACGCTAATTCCTATAGTATACAAACCCCACTGCAAAACTTCATACATTTTCATGAAAACGCACAGTAGTTATTAAACTTCAAAGAGGACGAACAAAATCGTGTTATAATCACACATACGAACACAGACTAACATGCATATATACACCACCGAATTTTTTTGCATGCATTTTATGTACAAAAATGTGTGAAGTTCAAAACAGTTATTTCTTTTTTGAAGCTGCTAACTTTTGGACAAAATATTTTACTTTTTAACCGAATTTAAAATTTTTATAAAAGTTATCTATACCTTCAAAATTAAGCCATTTACATTTTAATAATTAATAATATATAATTCTTTAAAAATTTTATAATAGTTTGCAACAGACTCAACCGTAATCTTCGAGCTAGTAACAGCATTTGTAAAATTAAATGTAAATAGTGTTATCTCGGAACTCCAATTCGATTTGATTATAGAGGGCATTTGTGTTCCGAAGCAACTTTTATGATAAGGAATGTAAATTGAATTAATCGAATAGCATTTCCAAAAATGCTCATTTTCATTTAAATAAATCATAACTCACGTTTAAATATCACAAATAAATAAAAGCCTTACTTAATGCATAAATCAGTGAAAATAATAATAACACTAATAAGAAATAAATAAGTTTATCATACATACTTATTACACCATTACAAAACTCAGAACAAACATGACATCATACAGACAACTACATGATAGATTCACAACAATATCCTCATCTCAGTGTCATCGAACAATTATACACGACAACCTAATATCACAAATAATACTAGAACATAGAAACAACAGGCTGCTGATCAAATACAACAGACAAAAACATTAACATTAATGAAGATCACATAACCTGTCAGGATAATCCAGCAACATGCACTGATAAGAGCACACACACAACAACTACCACTAACGATACTACAGACACTTTCTTATCCACCACTGATAACATGCCGTGTTTATCCGAAAATAAGACATCCTCTAAAAATACGATCTAGCAGAGGTTTCGCTGAATTGCTAAATATAAGGCCTCCACCCGAAAGTAAGGCCTAGCAAATTTGTTTTTTACTCCTAACGGTCATCTACAGATGGTTGAAAATGGTCGTTGGCTTTTTGAAAGTACAACCACTGATTGGTCAGCAGACAACCACGCCACACGGCATGATTTGCATAAGACTATGGCTTGGGAATCAGAGGTTTGCATAACGTTACGGCTGGTGATCGATAATTGGTCGGCCGGGAATCACGCCACATCACATTTGCATAGTGCTACGGTTTAGTAAACACTAATTAGTCATCGAGCCCGATGTCAACGCTATAAAAAAGTTAAGTTGAAACAAGAGTGGGAAGTCCTCTCTCGCATAGGAACTTTGTAAGTTCACTTCGATTCATGACTTCGGTTTTATTTAAGTTCAGTTCGACACGACGTGATAAAAATAACTTTCGTCAAACTTCGACTTGGGAATTTTTTGTTCAACAATAAATGTGAAGTCTTCTTCATGGAAAAATAAGACATCCCTGAAAATAAGACCTAGCGCATCTTTGAGAGCAAAAATTAATATAAGACAATGACTTATTTTCGGGGAAACAGGGAAGATATATAATAGTTTAGTTATTACGCTCTCATTTATATTTCAGGAAACACTCACTAATTATACAGGTAGTGATTTCACAGAAAGACCACAAATACCAATTATCAACAAGTCAACGGTAGTAGGCAAAACAATAAATTATGTAAAGACTCACTTACTACCAAACAACATCCATTTAATTTCTTCACTCAGATATTCATATACAGTATTAGTTTAAGATGGGACATACAGCATTGACACACCATGGATAAAAAACAATCGGAAACAGATACACATAAAACAATGCTATCACAAGCCTGCCTGGTAAGAAAGAATAGAAATACAAATAAATGAAATTAGACAGCAGTGCTAATGAAACATTTTCAAGAAAATCAAAACACACAAAAAACATGAACGTTACAATACACACATTACAGAATACATTGATACACTAAAACAAAAATTTGCAGTCAAAGCACATAGACTCAAACAATACAAAACATGAACACTACGAAATCAACAAAATAAATTATTAACAAATACTGAAAAACTCTTTTACAGACTGAAATTGGTAAAAAACAAACACTGAAACACAACACAGTGGCACACCAACAGAAGAAGAACTTCACAACACATTGTAGTTCTCTTTGACCCAGTGCTGTCACACACAATGCTAATGCAGGCTGGATCGAAGAAGAGAAGAGAAACTTGCACAACATACCAACTATGTCCTGTATTGAAATATATATACATGACATCTGCTACGCTGTTAACAAAACACACAACTGAAAGACACCTAGTGTAGTCAATATTCACAATTTCTGGTACAAACAGTTGATATCACTGCACCAGTAACTAGCTAACCGCCTAACACACAACACATCATGATCAATCTAGAAGACATGCAAAGTTTCTTACTCAGGGCATCACCTACATGAAACCTAAAAACCACAACACCACAGACCCCACAATACATACCAATTACATCTATCCCAACACTACAAATTATTGATAGCTTGTATCCCAAACAAAATATACAAACATGTGGAAGAACAAAACATTCTTACAGAACAACAAAAAAGTTGTTGTAGAAATCACAAAGTATGCAAAGAACAGTTACTCATAGATTCAGTCATTCTACAGCAAGCAGACAAACAACGCAAAAACGAACACATGGCCTATATAAAATACAGAAAAGCATTTGACAGTGTTCCACACAGTTTGCTGCTACATATTCCACACGTGTACAAAATACATCCATCAGACATTGCATTTTTCCAAAACAGTATGCAGCACTGGTGAAGAAAAGTACATCTCAAGGTTATAGCACTTCCATAGAAACAAACCAAATATTCATTAGGCAAGGTATTTTTCAAGTAGATTCCTTGAGTTTTCTCTGGTTCTGCCTAACCCTGAACCCATTATCCAACACGTTAAACGTCTCATGTACATGAATGACATAAAACTTTATGCAGCTACACAAATAAAATTTCAACTTATATAAATCATACTATCATACACCAAGGACATACAAAGGGAGTTTGGCATAGACAAAGGCAAAATCACTTCAGATACAAAAAGGAGTCCTGAAGAAAAGAGATTTTGCACTTAGAAATGAGAACATTATTAAATCCATGAAAAAGGGTGAGTCATACGAGTATTTAGGATTCCAACTAACAGAACATACACAAATAAAGCAAAGATTAATTAAAGTATACCGAAGTAGGTTGAATGCTATCCTCACAACACAGTTAAATCCAAAACACGCAGTTAAAGCAATAAACACATATGTTGTGCCAGTTCTCACCTACTCTTTTGGAGTTATACATTGGACTCACACAGATCTTGAGCAACTCCAAAGGAAAAAGAAAGCAACACTTAGTAAGCATAAACAACATCATCCTAAATCCACCACAGAAAGATTAACCTTCCACGTATAGATGGCAGACGTGACTGATTGACATAAACTTTCACTACAAACAAATACAGTAACTGCGAGAGTTTTTCTACAAGAAACGACAAACATCACAGTTATATAAAGCAGTAACTCTTGCAGACTCAAATAACACACCACTAAATTTACACTCGCAACAAATGGACATAACACAACATATGAAAACCATAGACACCATTTACAAGTCTTGGGTTCAAAAGGCACTCTATGGCAGTCATCCTTACGACCTGTCGCAGGATTTTGTTCAAAAAACTGCATCAAACAGCTGGTTAGCTTGGGGATGCCTCTTTGAAGAGACGGAAAAATTTATGATTGCCATGCAGGATCAGGTCATAAATACTAAAAACTACAGAAAACACATACTCAAACATACAACACTAACAAATGACACATGCAGAAAATGTCACATCATGCCAGAAATTATACAACACATCACTTCTGGTTGCAAGCTCTTGGCACAGACAGATTATTTACACAGACATAATCAAGTAGCAATTGTAATACACCAAGAGCTTGCAAACAAACACAAATTATTAGGCATCCACGAACCATACTACATAATGTATTTGTAAATACATTCCACAGAGATTATTAGAAAACAACACGCACAAAATGTACTACGACAGAGCCATAATCACAGATAAAACAATTTATACAACAGACCAGACATCACACTCATTGACAAACACAACAAAATCAGATATATTATAGACATATCTGTTCCAAACATTCAGAATGTAAAAAACACATGCACTGAAAAAGTCGGTAAGTACACAAAACTTGCCCAGGAAATAAAGCATCTTCTGTGGAAAATGGATAGGGTGCTAATTGTACCTGTCGTACTCTTCTGTATACGTTATACTACACAAAACACAAACACATACATCACACTACAGAAGGCCACTATATTGAATACATATATTTTTAAGAAATTCCTGAATAGATAAACACGCTGACACACTTTTTTAACTTTTGTTTTGGATATTATGCCTTCACTCTGGTCTGGCATGGTACACAGCCAGACCAGAGCCGCTGGTGTTAACTGAGTATAACTTACATAACCCAACATACAGTAATAATAATAATTGTATATTANGGAATTGACTCTATAATTATGATAATTATATAAACCATACTTGTACCCAGCAGAATTAAACAAATAAAAAACTTAAACCAATACCTTAATATTCGCTGAGAGATTTTGAATGTAACAAACGTTTTCGATCTATTCGATAGATCATCTTCAGGTTAAAAAAAATATTTCTTGAATGGAACAACAATTTCAAAATTCAAAAATATAAATAACCAATAACAATTCCATTAATAAGAATAACTAATACATTGTAAATATTACAAAAATGTAAAATAAATAACGTATTACTCGTATTAAATATTAATACAGTAGAGCGTCGATTACCCGAAAGTCAATCTTCTGACATGTCAATCATCTGAAGAAATTCCAGTCGGCAAATTTAAATTTTTGCCAGTATTGTGGCGCTGCAATATTTGGCTATGTCTTGGGCTACTCAAATATTTTACATTTTTGATACTGAATTAACATCTGAAGTATTTATTATTTTTATATTTTTCAATATATTTATTTTGTTCGTACAAAATAAAAAAATAATTTTTAACGATACAATAGTCTTCGTTAGGCTTCGACGAAAATTCAACGCGAAGCGACACGCAACGGATAAAAATGTCAAGATGGGATAAATTAATATATTTTTTCGTACATAATCAATTATCCGAAACATCGATCTTCCGAACAACCCCAGTCCCCAATTGATTCAGATAATTGATGCTCTACTGTACTATCTATCCTAACTAGACATAATTTCCTGTAAAATATACTAGTGTTCATGCGCCTCTTGTAAGTTTTTAACGGCATATTTCCAAGCTGAAGGAAGACCCTCTGCGTCCCTTGCGTTAATGCATTTTTCTTTTAGCTTGCTTCTGTAAATTTCTATCTTTTCAGCTGTTCTTGCCAAAGTTGGGGAGTGTATCTGTTTTATGATTTTCGCTTCATTCCATCGAACCAAGGATCCTTCCGCTTGCGCCATCTAGGCTAGTACTGTTGTATTAAAACCTTTTCTAATATCTTACTTGTGTTTTTTGATCCTTATTCCTAGGTTCCTAGTAGTAATCCCTACATACTCTTTATTTATACCTATTAGCTGGTTTTCGTAGGGAATCTTATACACACCCGCCTTATCTTCTTTTTTCTAACCCTTTATCGTTTCTAAGTATTTTATACAAATTTGAAGCTCTTTTTAAGATCACCCTTGTATCCTTTTTATTTGCTATTTCTTTCATAATACCTCCTAAATACTTGTTGTAAGTAAATTTCCTGTACCTAGATGGATCTTGGGTAGTGCCTTTATCATTACTGGCCTCAAATTTTCTAATAATTCCCTCGATAACATTCCTCTTATAACCTAATGTTTCTGCTATCTGTATAATTCTTTCTAT